>NC_051158.1:73673861-73746777 GCF_013339745.2 Dermacentor silvarum
TCCTGAGCACGAATGCCTCGTGAAATAATTGTAGAAGCATCATGGGACATTTAAGTACATAGATGTCTCATAGGAAGTAATTTTTATATTTGTGCCAACAAGTAGAGTCAGCAGAGAAGTTTAAAAAATGAATGATCAAAAGCTTCCTTTGTACATTATAAATGCTAGAATTGCATTCATCCTTATGAGGTATTTTCACCACATTGTAGGCCTCACGTACGCTTTATCATTCCGCAAATGATCGTAAGTCCCAACCAGATTGTTTTCAAGACAACAATTGTAAGCGGTCAAACTTACCCACGAAACGCATTGAGGGCTTAAACAAACAGTCCGCCTTTGAGCTTGCAATTGCACAAGGTAATTATACTCGTGGTAACCTAGTGATGTGCATATTTGTGGGACTATTGTAATAACCCTTGTTTAAAATGCATGAAATACAAACACGATGTGTTTTATGGCACTGGTAATGCGTACCTCGGTTGGGACAAACATGATCAAATAGTTTCCATGCCTCCCCATACCGCGTACTCGTGCAGTCAAGCGTAATGCATTTTAAAACACAAGCTCGCAATTACGACTCGTGAGAGCACCGAATGTATTCGACAACCATATTTTGTTTGTTTGCAGCCCTAAAGCTTTCCCGGAAAACTGAAGACAGAAAGTTCGCAAAAGACCGATAAGTTCTTCATTCCTGCTAGTAAAAAAAAAAAGGCGTACAAATTGCAGTCGAAGGCGCCGAACAATCCACCTCATCAGCAATCACCCCAACGGTGTAATGGGACAAGGAAAACACGAAAATCTGTGTTCCTCCTCAGTCGGCATCATCTAGCTTATTGCTACCGCTCCAAGGCGAATGCTCGGACCCTGCTTCTGCATGTAACCAAAATAACGAATACAAAATCGAAGAATAGGACGAGGATTTCAATATTTTTGTTAGTACCAGCTCAGTGCAACATCGGAAAGCTTGTTAGTGGACAAATCGATGACTACATTAAGCAGCATTTGTTGAAAAGCACTGGTCCCTCCGGATAACAACTTTTCAATACTCAATTGACAGAAAAAAAGGAAAGGATTGTAAGCGATACGTAATTCAGTCCCACTTAAACAAGTCCAACTGGCTTGTCACTTCGATTATGGCAGCGATCTGCACTGCAAGTACTGCGCTTTGTTCAGAACCCGTACACCTGGACGCTACCGGAAATTCCGCCTGCAATAAGTTGTCACCATAAAATTTGTACAGGCCGAGAATTACTTGCCCGCGTATGGCACGCATCTCTAAAAAAAATGGGCCCAACAAAGTCTGCATTCGGCGCCTACTTCACGTGAACGACTACCGAAATCCCCTGTTTCCAAACATTAAGTCGATCATCGTTCTTGCACGGGATCAAATCCCGCCCACGTTGGCCACATTACGTTGGGGACGCAATGCAAAAACGCCGGTGTACCATGAATTGGGGGCATGTTAAAGGTCCCTTGGTGGTAAAAACCGTTTCGGAGTCTCCCACTGCCGCGTACCTAATAATCAAAGCGTCATTGTGGAATGAAATACCTGAGATTTCAATTCGATTCTGTATTGGGTGCCAAAACGTACATTTTGTGGGAAGCGACACGGCGGAACGCTTCTTGAGTGGTCAATTGTGGCCTCGTTGACGTGAAATGAGCGCAATATCGTTGAAATTATGAGATTTCGTGTATCAAGCGGGGACACTGAACTTCAGAAGCACCTTGTGAGCAAATAATCCAGAGCCACGTACTTCAGCAAGACGACCTATAACGAACTGATCAAGTGCTGTGGAGACGAGGTTCTTGGTACACTTATACAGTAGGTGCACGAGTCAGGCATCTGCATCCTGATGTTCGATGAAACAACCAATGTATCTCACACGTCACAGCTAAGCCATGTCCTGTGGGATGTGCACAAGAACAGGGCATGGAACGACGTTATCCAATTTGTTGTCAAATGCAGGGACAATTATACTCTCCACAAAAGAGTGAGCCCATCATGATAGGAAAAATACCCGGTAAACGGGCTCTAAAAGGCTTAACAGCCTGGAACTCAACCTCGCCAAGGGCGCTGGTATAGCAACAGACGGCTGCACAGTCGTGGTGCCATATCTATGTGGCGCCTTGTCTTAAATGAAGCGGTCAACACCAACCTCAGTTCACTTCCCGTGTTTTAACCATGCATTCAACTTGTACTTATCGAAGTCATCGTACGTTTCAGCTGTCTGAAAAATAAAATATTGGATTTAAATCTATATTTTGCCACCAACCTCAAGGCCTTTGCGAAATGAGATGGGTGGAACGACCGCACAGTGACATTCAGTTTCTAGACGGAATTCACCCTGTGGGTAAAGGTCGCGACGTCATTGCCAACTGCAGAGAACAGCAAAGCGCTGCAAAGGCGAAGGACGCTACGTCGCTATTGTCGATGTCGAGATTGAAATGGCGATAGTTTGCGTCTCGTATCTATTGGTGCACATGCCCCGATTGAGGCGCCTCGACCACAATGAATGCTGCGATGTGTACACAATGAACACGTTCGAAGACACCGTAGCTGTTTTAACTCCTAAGAGAATAAAAAAAACTGAGAAGACGTATTCACGCTTCTCTGCGAGCAATCTGTCGCGCGGACGGATGAGTTTGAAGCAGGTATCCGGCTCCCTCGCATCACGAAGAGGCAGACGCACAGGTCTAACACTGCATCGCGCGATCCACTGAGCTTGTACAAAATGGCACTAAGCATCCCACTACAGGATAATGCGTTGGTGGACATGAAATCAAGATTTCACGAACAAAGCGACCTTTGGAGGCTGCAGACCCTTGATTTTTCTAGCGTTCCAACTGTATACTGTTACAAAATAAGATGAGGCAAAAGTAGTAACGGGGATTGTCGAGTGGTACGGTATACTCATTGTAAAGCAGTCCCAACAATTGCAGGTGTTGTTGAAATCGAACTGGGGTATTGGCTGGAAAAGTGGGAGCGTGAAAGGAGCGGACACCTCTTGGCCTGCTGTTGGAGCATTCATCATGTCCCACGGTAACATCTTCCTTTTGATCAGTACGCTTTTGTCAATACTGCCGACACTCGCTGTCAGCAATACCAGCGCTGAAAGGTCTTTCTCCACACTCCGTCCCTAAACAATCGCTGTGATCACAGACAAGCGAAACCCGCGTGACCGCCCTTGCATATCTACATACGCACAGCGACATCCCTGTTAACTGTAAAAAAGTTACCGAAGGTTTCGCTATCAGAAACTATGGATCATGGACTTTAGAATTGGCGGTGTAACGCTAGCTTGAATTTGCCCCTTGAAAATGACTGTTCGGTAGAAACGCCTCACTCTACCGAGCTGACATTCCAGTTCTGTGGTCATGAATTTTGTGTCACTATTTGTCTGTATACATTATAGTACATGAACTGACATTTTGGAACTATTACTTACAAGAAAGCTTCGTTGCCTAAGTACTTTCACATGCCCTCTCTTATTTTGAGTGTTGACGAGTGGCACGAATTATCTTGTGGCGTACGTCAGCGATGGTTCGCATTTATTTCGTGATCTTCCTGTACTCCTAAAGTTGCTTTTGAACTCGATACACATAAATAATTGTTGGTGGATATTGAAGTGGCGAAGCTGTTAATACACATGCGTTTTGTTCCCTAGGTGACAGTTAGTGATATACATATGCAGTTGTTAAATACGTTTCCGGGGAGGGAGGTCTGTTGGTGTGGCCATCGTGTTGATTCTGTAACGTTCATGTACTATAAGTGTTTCGCTACTACATTCTCTACTTCGAATTTCAGACTTTGATCTGATAGACAGATAAATAACTTTATTAAAGACCGAGGGAGGAGAGCCGGGTTTTACCCCGACCCCCCTGCAGGCCGCTCCCACGCTGGGACAGGCAGGCAGTACCTGGCCGCGGCATCGTGGGCCCCTTGGATTGCCCGAAGCTGACGGTGACGATCCATGCTTTTCATGGCGGAATAAAAGCCTTCTCTTCAGTTCATTTTTTGCCTTGAGTTCCTTGGGTATGTGAGGGCAGTCGCACATCATGTGTTCAAATGTACACACACACCCACAGTCCGGGCAGTCAGGAGATATATCCATATATACCGAAACGCTAGCTGGACAGGGGTAAACCCCTGTCTGTAGCAGTCTGAGCGTAATTTCTTGTCTCCTGGTGAGATGCGAATGGGGTGGAGGAAAGACCCTACGACCCAAGCGATAATGTGAAGTGACTTCGTTGAATGTCGCTAGAATGTCCCGCGACCCTCGATCAGCCGCATCCCGATCCAGAGGCTTGGCCCCGGGCGGGGCGGAGCGGTCCAACGACCCAGGGCCGTGAAGCCCCGCGCGGAAGCCAAGTCCTCGCACCCGGGCGTGGGCCAATTCGTTGGAGTTGGTGATGCCGCCGATCGTGGAGCCCATATGGGCCGGGAACCAAATAATCTCGTGTGGAGTGACGTTCCTATCTCTGAGAATCCTAGCAACAAGCGGGGAGACCCTCCCAGAAGCAAAGGCTCTAACCGCCGAACGTGCATCCGAATAGATATGATAACGGGTGGAGTCCAAAAGTCCTAGTGCGATGGATTCTTGCTCAGCTGTTGCCGGGGAAGCTGCCTCGACAGACCATGCCGACATTGTTGTACCTCGCTCAGAGACCGGCAACGGCCACATAACGATCCCTATCTGTGCGCGCTGCGTCCGTGAAGGTCGACGATCCCGAGTTTAATTGTACTTGCTCCAAGATTTTCTTGGCTCTAGCCCTACGCCTTGCGATGTTAAATTGAGGGTGCATGTTCCTAGGAATAGGTTTAACCACGAGCACCTTTCCAATGGCGGAGTCAAGAGAGGTCATCCGCTCCTCCTGTAGTATCGTAGGAATTCCGGCACGCGCCAAAATCTCCCGACCCGCCCGGGTAACCCACAGGCGAGAGATCTGCGCAGTACGTTGAGCCTCTATAATTTCATCCATCGTGTTGTGAATTCCTAATGCTAACAGCCCCTCCGTGCTAGTTCTGATTGGAAGGCCGAGCGCCCTTTTAACCGTTTTACGGATCAGTACATTCAGCTTTTCCCTTTCAGCAGCGAGCCAATTATGTAGAGAGAGAGAGAGAGAGAGAGAGAAATACGCCAATTATGTAGAGACGCAACATAATGAACATGGCTCATGAGGAAGGCATGAAAGAGGCGAAGAAGATTGCCCTCCCTCATGCCTCCTCTCCTGTTAGAAACTCTGATAATGAGGCGAAGCGTAGCAGCAGTATGTTGCTCGAATCTACGTAGAGTTTCTGTGTTATGTCCGTTCGCTGAGATGATCATACCCAATATTCGGATACAGGTAACCTTGGGAATTGTATCCCCAGTAGCGGTCAATAATGTGACATCCACCTCCTCCGGGGGACCCAGTCCTTGGGTAGCCGTCCCTTTCTGGTGGGCTTGTATATTAATAGCTCCGATTTACTACTTGAAAGCTTTAAGGACATACGACTGATGTTCCTTTCGACCGTGTTGACCGCCTCCTGCAATCTGTCCTCAAGGTGGCCTACGGCACCACCGCGCACCCAAACCGTGATGTCATCCGCGTAGAGCGCACTTTCCAATCCCTCGAGTTCGTCCAGTTCCCGAGCAAGGCGAGCCATGCCAATATTAAAAAGAAGCGGGGAGACGACTGCCCCCTGAGGGGCTCCATGCGAACCTAATTCGTAGCTTTCCGACTTCAGCTCCCCCAACCTAAGAGTGGCTGTTCGCTCACTGAGAAAAGCCGCAGCAAAATGATAAAACCGCGCACCCCGGTTCATGTCGTTTATGGATTGCAATATGTGGGTATGCGATATGTGGTCAAATGCCTTAGCCAGATCGGGAGCAAGTATAGCCCTGGCATCGCGAGTGCTATCGTCAAAGATGTGAGATTTAAGCAGAAGCATCGCATCCTGCGTTGAGAGATGCGGACGGAAACCCACCATATTCGGTGGGAGGAGACCCTCGTCTTCGATAAACGCAGGATAATCTGTTAGACAACGTGCTCATACACCTTTCCAACACAGGATGTAAGTGAGATGGGGCGGAGGCTGTCAAGGCTGGGCTTTTTGCCCGGCTTAGGGATGAGGACCACCTCCGCATGTCTCCATTCCTCGGGGAAAGTGCCATTGGCCCAGTGGTGGTCAAAAAGGTCGGTGAGAAAGTCAATCGAAGCGTCATCAAGGTTTCTCAGTGTAGTGTTAGTTATCTGGTCAGTCCCAGGTGCCGACCTGCCATTGAGATCCATTAGCGCCATTCGAACTTCAGCTGTGGTAATATTCTCATCAAGCTTGGATTGCGTCCGCCCGTCATAGAGGAGGGGCTGCGAAGGGGAGGGGCATCCATTCCTCTAAGCGGCAAATATTTGCCTGCAAGCATGTTGCAAACTTCCTTTTCTGAGCTGTCTCTGAGAGCCGCGCTGACTATACGGTCAACCACCCTGTGCTGACTACTCTTGCTTTTTTCGGGTCCCATCAGATGTTTAAGTAAGTTCCATTTTCCCCCAACACGCATTTGCCCATCTACCATGTTGCACGTCTCCTCCCATCGCGCTCTCTCGAGCTGCACGGAATAAGTCTCGATCTCTCTGTTAATTTCAGCAACCCTTCGCCTTAACCGCCTATTGAGCTTGTTCTGTTTCCAGCGCTCCTTAAGGCCATTTCTGGCCTCAAAGAGGTGGGCAAGTTTGCTATCCATGCTCCCGATCTCTGGCGGCGTCTCTACGACCTTTGTGGCCCTCTTAACGTCCCTGGATAAGTTTTGTTTCCAATCCGCAAAATTCTCCCAGCAGCCCCCGTCTTTACGAATATCGCGGAAAAGATCCCAGTCTACCATAGTGTGTTTCCTGCTGCCAGCGACAGTTGCCAAGAGCGTAGTTTCGAGTATATAATGGTCACTACCTAAGTCTTCATATAAATTAGTCCACTCGCAGTGATCCTGAATATTTGTAAAAGTTAAATCAGGTGTGGTGTCCCTACAAACTGAGTTGCCAGTTCGCGACGGATAACGGGGATCAGTCAACATAACGATTCCTAAGTCGTGCGTGCGCTTGTAAAGTGAGTCACCCTTCCTTGTAGTTTTTGGA
Source organism: Dermacentor silvarum (assembly GCF_013339745.2). Taxonomy (NCBI): domain Eukaryota; kingdom Metazoa; phylum Arthropoda; class Arachnida; order Ixodida; family Ixodidae; genus Dermacentor; species Dermacentor silvarum. Next base: position 73,680,972 of record NC_051158.1, read on the forward strand.
TACCCCCACGCAGTGTGTGGCGCGTTGAAATCGCCACACACCAAAAGTGGAATGCCACCATGGTTCGCAAGCCTCATAGCCTTTGAAATAAGTGCGTAAAAACGGTCCTGCGAACGTTTTGGGGAACTGTAAACATGTAAAATTAGCAACCCCTTGAGCAGTCGCCTCCCCGGGAGACGTTCAATGCACTGATATTCCGATTTAAATCGCTTGTCGAGATCGTGATGTACAAGAGCCGAAATTTGCTTTGAAACGCATACCGCTATCCCCCTGCCGTCATCCTGTCTGTGGCAGAAAGTCTCATACCCAGACAGGGTAATCCCCTATAGGAGAGTCTCCTGCAGCAAGAGGACATGCGGCTTGTCTTCTCTAGCTCTAATAAACTGGCACAACGCCGCCTTTTTTTCTTCGAAACCCCCAGCAGTTCCACTGCCACACGCGGAGTGCCGGGTGCTGCTTATTTCGCCCCGCCATTTTTACTGCCAGATTTTTAGTTTCCGTCTGCCCCAACCATAGGCTGTGGCGAAGGAAGAAGCGGCGTCCGGCCTTCCTCATTTGGTGTAATAACTCGGACCTCATCGGCCCTAGCCTCCAATGTTCTAAGTCGCTTACCGTGATCAGCGCTATGCTTCTTGAGCTCGCCTACATCTACTCGAAGCTGTTGGAGTATGCTCGTGATCTCAATTAGCGACTTTTCCATGGTCTCTCGAAACGATTCGAAACCATCCTTTTCTGAAACCGCTACATCACCCACCGCTTTGCGTTTACGACCTAGCGGTCCTTCCGAAGTCTCCATAGCAACAGGAGCCGGCTTATTAGTTGCCTCCAAAGCTTTCCTGAGCGTTCCGATCTCCTCTTTAAGTGCCATTACCATCTCTTTTAGAAGAGAATTCTCCGCTCTGATCTGTTTAAGTTCCTCACTGCCCGGCTGCCCTGTAGGACTACCCCCACTTACCCTGCGGTGCTTTCACGCCACCAGCCTTCTGCGTCCATGTTGCTTGCGGCGGGAGATTACCAGGTCCTGAGATGGATCGTGACCCAGGACCAGCCGACTCCGAGCGAAGAGTAGCGGCCTGGCTCCGCCGTTGGTCTCCCCGCTCCTCGATGGCAGCAAAATCTTGAAATTTCCCGGGAGGTTGTCGTTCCCGTCTTGACTCTTCAATCCGTTCTCTTCGTCGCTGTCGCACGAGGAAAGGAGTCTGATAACGCTGTGTACAAGTTCGATCCCCCGTAGGGTGACCCTTTCCGCATAGCTTGCACTTCGCTTTACACTCGTGTGAGTCTGTGGGATTTTCCACCCCGCATCCACGACAGATTTTCTTCTCCGGCGTCGGACATACATCGGCTCGATGACATACATCGGCTCCACCTGTCGCCTATACAGGTAGCACTTCAGAAGAACACGTCCAAACTTGATGTAATTCGGAACTTCACAGTCTTCAAAGACGATGACCACGGTGCCAGAGTCCTTTATGCGCTTGGCTTGCATGGCTGTCGGATTCCTAGAATGCATTATCATAGTGTTGAGTTCCTTCTCGGTGATTTCCCGGTCCACGTTCCGAATGACACCCTTGCAGTAGCCGTCACCCGCGGAGTAGTAGGCGTTGACGTTGTACACTTTCTCTCCAACCTTGATTTGCTTGATGCACACGTAATTCTGCGCGTGTTTCTCCAGCGGCGTACTAACCACGACGATATTTTGTGTATAACGTTGGGGCAGACAACGTCCTCCCCAGCAGCGTCGTAAGTGATCTTCGCAGCGGCCATGATTGCCTCAGCAACCTTGCAATGCCCTGCTTTTCTGAGATCCAAACCATCCCGCGGTCGTATGACGATCCGTCGGTGATCTTCCGGTAAATCGGGCATGCGAGAGGACGCAATAACCCGCTTTTTCAGCGTCGAACGGCTGCGTTGGGAAGGCGCGCCAAAACCTCCACCATATCTTCTAGAACCAGCGTCGGGTTCGCATCCGGCGGTTCCTTGCTTTGAGGACTTGCCGCGCACGAAATTCCAGCCCGCATCATTGAATTCCTCTTCTTCGATCGTTTCGCCTTCCACTTCGACAGGCATCTCCTCGGTAAAGCGGCGATCAAGCGCCCTACTCGTCGCTAGGCCTAACTGCCGGCGGCGAAACGGCGACGCCGCTAAGCTCAGCGGCCTCTCCTGTGGCGTTTCGATCAGAAAACACCCAAAGTCCAGAAATTGGGTATCCACGAACGTAAAACCACCTTGTGCACAAAGCCAGAGCAGAAAACTGGGTTGAAAACCCCATAAAAGATCGAAAACAGCAAAAACAAGACGGAGCCGGTGCGGAGACATCCGCACTGGTTGGCGCCACCGCGCGTTCCCACTTTGATCTGATCTTGCGTTTGCAATTATTTTGGCAGAAAAATGCTACCATAGTCTTTTGGAGGAATAAGTCTTCGTTCGACAGGCATGGTTTAAATAAAGTTACTTGGTCATTGCATAACGTTACAAGCGGTAGCGATGTTGCCGCCCTTATTTCGTCTTCATAATTTGGATTGATATTATTCTATGTACGAGTAACATTTCGCATCATTATTAGGTTCACAGCAATTGAAGAATAATGATTATTTGGATGAAATTGCATAAACTTCCTTTAGTGTGCAAAAATAAAATATTAAGTTATGAAATAATTTCACACTCCAACCAGCGCAATTATTACTTTAAGCTTGCCTACATTAAGGCACCAAGATGAGCACTTACTTAATGTCAATGGCATTGTGTTTGGTTTCGCCATACTACGGCGACAACCATTCCTCTTGATTTAGATATTTAGCGCAGTAAATTATGTACCTACAGACCTAAATTGTATTGCGCTCTACCCACAAAGGAATAGCCTATTAGACCGCATAAGCAACAATTGTTCTCCATGTTTGTCCATGAGCACAAAAACTGCAGTGATGTGAGTACTTACCTACCTTTCGCTTATAAAATTGCGCTGCAGGAAGCCATAGGGTTCATCCCTTTTCGGTAACTGCCAGAAGGTGAAAATACCACATTGTTGGAGGCAATACTATCGCCTCACACATGCACAACTGCTCTCCCGGATGCGGACTCCTTCGCCAAATTGGTAGAAGAATCTTGTGACCTTCACGACTGCGTATTCTGTTTCGGCAAGCCTATGATGCCTACCATTACAGTATTCACAACGGAGAAGTTTTGTACAGTTCTTGCGACCATGCCTGGGTTTGGAGGCCCGTACGTCAACAACACCCCTTCGACGCACTCCTACACCGCTACTTTCAGCCAAACGTAGTTTTGTGACGGCTAAACGATGACAACTACAGAGTGATTCCAGCAGACTCTTAACAGCGCTCCCACAATCAGCCTGTGCCTTTGTGCCTAATTACTCACGATGACTTACCGGTTTCGTTACTATAATGTTGAGCAACTTTTGTGCTTGATTACTCGCTTTAATTGATTTTATTAACCTACATTTTCTGGAGCTGACTAAAGCGTGTTCTAGAATTGGAACGATGCATTTTTAGGAGAGGGAATAATGCGATGTACGTATTTCGCTTGCTCACCCGTATTCAGCTTCCTAACAAAGCGCGCCCATTTTCAGACTGGTTGGACATAGAAGATGACGCGAACGACGTGGGTTTTCTTGCCCCTTCAGCAAAGGTGCCGTTGGCTGCAAGTGGACTTCTGTCAACTTTCCTATCACGGCAATGTTGATTGCATATTGTACTCTCAGTTTCAGCGGACTCGAGTTGCTAAACTTTGTGCGTGTTCTGAGATTTCCTAATTCTTATATCGAAAGGTGGTGGCGTGGAGCAGAGGTATAACACCCGGCCTCTAATCTGAAGGTCGTAAGTTCGAATGCTGCTCCAGTCCACTTCATTTTCACGCATGGAGTAGTGCCTGACACCGGCAAAAAATATATTGCGGAGAGCTAGTGGGGGCTATACCAGTCCCGGTGCAACCAAATTAGGAAGGCCTAGTAAGCGTCATCAAAGTGACTACTCACCAGAACAGGATTTAGCCTCCCTGGTGCAGTATTCGGCCACTACCTCCCTTATGACTCCTGCAATTAACCCATGGCCCTCAGTCCCCAGCGGCTGCGGAGCACCTGACGAAGGCGTTGGTCAATCCTGCGACGCGGCAGAGGGTGCTGAGAATCTCTGGATCCGAACAGGCCGCCTCTGGAAACTGAACCCGGGAACGTTCAACACGCGCACCCTCTCGAGTGATGCTAGCTTATCAGGGCTAATTCAGGAATTATCAGGTATACCCTGCGGTATTATTGGCCTTCGTGAGGTTAGAAGGACTGGTGAGGCTTAAACTGTGCTCACTAACGGCCACGTCCTCTGCTACAGAAGTCTTCCGGGTACAAGCTGATTCGGGGTAGGATTTCTAGTCCATAACGGCACATAGTGATGCATTCTACAGCATTAATGAGAGGATAGCAGTCGTTGTAATGAAGTTAAATAGTAGGTATAGAGTGAAGGTAGTAAAAGCCTACAGCCCAACCTCCAGTCCAATAGAATCAGGGCGACACTTGACTTCAGCCAACCAAGAGAACAGGCTGGCTTCAGGAAGGGATATTCTACAATGGATCATAGCCATGTGATCAATCAGGTAATCGACAAGTCCGAGGAGTGCAATCAACCTCTCTCTATGGCTTTCATAGATTATGAAAATGTATTTGATTCAGTATAGATACCAGCAGTCCTAGAGGACATTGCTTAATCAAGGAGTACAGGAGGCATACGTCAGTATCTTGGCAAATATGTACAAGGATTCCACAGCTACCTAAGCAGATAAGTTCAGAAGAAAGGTGAAAGAAAGCGCTTGGCGGCATCAACCGCTTCTCGTCGATTGATAATGTCATCGACTGCGTAGGGAGGTTGACGTCGAATCGTTTCTGAACGTCATTGCATTCCATCTGAGCCAGAGGACGAAGGTTCGTGCATCAGCGTTTCCCATGAATCCAACTTCGCGAGTCACCAGGTCGTCGGTGTGGTTGGTCGGATAACTTCCTGCATATGCAGCTACAAAAAAATGTGTCACTACGTTCCCATTAGCACAATTGCACTGGTAGTGGTGTGTGTTGCAAGTACCACTGCACATTCCAAAGCTGTGCACTTGGATTTAGATTCATTCAAGTCGCAATGTCGAAATAGTTGCACTGCTTGAAAACTTTCAACAAACACTCACTCTCACAAAATTATCAACTTTCGCGGATCCTTTTAGACATTGCTGTAAAAATTTGTCATGTAAGCGTTAAACAGCATAAAGTTACAACTGAGGCAATTTACTTCTGCACTTATAACGTTCTAGGTCATTTGACAAAAGTTCCCTGCTGACTTAATTTTGCCTAACGCGTGTTTCAGGTGCCATTATGAACAACGACAACGTCACAGCCAAGAAAGAGAGGAAAGAACACGCCATAGCCCACGTGCTTGCAGCAATGGCGTGACTATATTGAGTTTATACTACAGAATACTTTTTTACGTAGTCAAGTTTACCGTTCAGTAGGCTCATTGATGGGAAGCTAACATACGTGAGACCAATTTCTCGGCCGTAAGATCTTCAACAATTTCTCTAGTTATTCACTGTCGGTGATGAAAACGGTTTCCGTGCCCTGCAAGAAGTGGTTCACATCAGCATTCGTGACACTGAAGAGCAAAGTGCGAACTGGACGGCTCCTTTTCCGAGCTATGGCGCCTCCTAAGCTCAATATTCAGGCAGCGTCCTGTCTTTCAATTTATTTGTGCCGACGTGACAAAGGATTGTGGTAGACAACGCCGTAATTACAATAAACATATCAGCTTGCGTCTTCTGCAATCCTTGTGCCTGTTCTGGCATCCTTTTCGCCAACAGGCGCCTGTGCAGTCCTACAAAAAAATAGCACGGCCTATTCCTTGACGGAAAATTGTGTCAGCACCAAGCAAGAGGCCACTTTCTTTAGTTGATGCAGTATCCCATGAACGTTGGGCATTACCGTGAACACTTTTCTTTCCAACATCATGTATATTTCCAAAACAACCGCTCCTGGTTCAATGTCTTTGAGACGCTTCATTCTGGATGGAGTTATCTTAGCGTCCGGATAACCACTCTCGCCGCGTTCCTGAACCAGAGCATGACAACTTACGTTCATTATTTGCTGCCATGATTGAGTCACGAAACCGGACGCAGGAAAAGGCGATGACATTCTTCACGAGTTTGTAATTTTTGTTAGTCCTAAACCATATGAAGCGATGAGTTATTGAATCCGAAAAAGAATAGGCAATTTATTTTTAGTATTTAATTCGAATGGTGAATAAATGAAATAATGTAAATGAACATTGGTCGAAAAAGCAACTTGCTGCCGGGGGGTAGCGAACCCAAAACCTCCACATTACGCGTATGTGGCAATAGTAATTGTGTATTAAATTCGTCGTTACTGTAATGCATCAATGTACTCTCTATACTTAGTATATAAATATATGTATGTATATAAGCAGATGATGCCTGCGATTAAGTGCTTTTTAAGATCAGCACAAGCTAATAAAAACGCACGCGCACAATTCAAACGAACTGAATAATATTGTCACAATTATAAGCTACTTGATGCCCATGTAATGCATGCAGGGTAGTTCATAACACCAATAAAATTTATTTTCTTTCAGTGCATACCAATAATATTGAAGCTATATCATTTTCATGCTAGACAATCTATAGTCATATGTTTGCGTATAAGCTAATGAAGGCGAAAAAATTCAGCTGTGGTAGGTGAATTTGACTAATTAGTTTGCCTGATAAGTTTGTGCTAGAACTCGTAATCATCTTTCTTATGTTTTTCAGTTGTTTACTCTGCTGTGATATCAGTAACCCTTAAGTGTTAAATATGTTCATAAAATCAAATTCTTTAAATCTAAGTTAGGCAAAGTTCTGAATGTTGACAAATTGTCAACCTTGTTGATTAACGTAAAACGTGATGATGTTGAGCGAAACACAGTGCAAATTATGAAATAATTTGTGGTATTTGGGCCCGACACAAATTTTCTCGCGTACGTGTTTCAATTAGGCCTGCTAGGGCGCCGGGGTATGGGTTTGTTCATTGGCGAAAACCGTGTGCGTCGAAAACGTGCTTTACTAGTATTACTTATACCTTTGGAAACGTACTACTCCCAAGCCTTGATTTGGTTTTGCCGGGTGGGCGAAATATGTCATTACTCTTAGATCATTTGTTTGCGCCACGCCGCCATTGTGGAGCAACAGAAAACGCACTTGCAGCTAAATTTAGCCTTGCGCGCAGTGTTCAGGAATGTGTAGCTCGGGAGAACATTTGCCTGTCCGAGCAGAAGTGGTCGTGTTTGAGAAAGCTCTTAGTCATAGTTCGTATTCTTCACCAAGCTCAAACTAACGATCGAGAGACGTTGTAAGGTTTACACGTGTGCATTTTAGCGCACATATTTCAAGTTTGCTGGGCTATGGCGTCACTGCGTTCGACACGTAGGGTCCAGAATTGACGTGAAGAGCCTCAGGCACCTAGACAGAGACGTACCGCAACTATATAGCCACGACCTCACCGCTTTGGCCACTCAGAGACCACACTTCATTTACACAGACAGACACACACACACACACACGATTCATGAGCAACTCACGCCCAGAATGTTTGGCTTTACCTAGATGTTAACCGGGGTTCAGCCCTACCGGTTTTTTTTTTCGCTTGTCCTTTTCGTGACCTAACTGGCACTGTGTTTTAGTATCTGAACGCTGTATTTTCAGGAGAAGAGATGGTGCCATGCGTGTTTTAATTCTTTAACCCATGTTCACTTGCATTATAGCAGGCGCCCATTTTCGGACTGGTTGGATATAGAAATTGACAAGCATGACGTTGGTGTCATTGTCGCCTCAGCAAAGGTGTCGCTCACTGCCATTTGACTTCTCCCGCCTTTCCTCTCACGACAATACTAATTGAAATTTGAACCCTCAGATTCAGGGGCCCCGATTTGCTATACTGGGTGCGTTGTCTTACACTTCCTAACACCCAATTGAAATGGCTGTAAAATACCAGGGAAAGAATAAAACAAAACACATCTGTAGTGATAAAATGACCTGATAGCGCTTGCAAGGTCTATGAGTAAGCAAAAATGAGAAAACATCCTACGTGTCGAGTTTACTGTGCGGTTGGTAATAGTGTTCGGAACAGACGATTAAGTCGCGATAATAAGTACACAAGAAAGATCAAACATACAGCTTAGCGATATCGAGTACCGCTCTTCGATTGATATTTTCGCCGACGGAGTAGCAGACGCTGAACTTCAATATGGTTGTGAATATCATTAGAGATTCTGTCTTCACTTGACGACAGAGGGTCGTGCGTCAGCGTTTCATGCAATATCAACCTCGCGGGTCGTCATATGCTTGGTGTGGAAGGTTGGATATGCTGCTCCATAAGAGCCATGTTGCTATAGTAGTCCAGGTGCAACGAAATTAGGAAGGCCCAGTAAGCTTCAACAACTACACTCCCTCACCAGAACAGGAATTCGCCTCCCTGGTATTCGGTTGTTCTTATTCGGTTAACCAGTCTTCAACGTTTATGTAGTCTGCACCGGAGAATGTACCAGGGTTTCGTAGTTGGGTCATTACAACCGATGTTGTGGTAGCCGAGGCTGAGTCAGTGGGCCTCTTAGTCAACATGGTCGTATGAAACACAAGATGTCCGTTCCGAAGTTCCGTGGTGTCCTTCGAATATACCTCGCACCTCCACCAAAGATGTTGCGCGGATTTGTCAAAAAAGGCTTTAGGTACAATACTTACACAATGAAAGCTAGTGACCCCACAACGACAAAGATGGCGGGCCGGGATACAGCTCGTCCTCTTTTTCGTTATATTATGCAACTTCTTTTTCGTCCACAGGATAGGTGGCTCACAACAATATGTTCACTGCAAGATATTACGGACATTTTACTTGGACCTGGTGGTGGCCACCACAATGACCGTGAATTCCGGCAAGCGATGCGTGCTGATAGAAATGATGGAAGTGATGCATCTCAAGGAAAGGGCCATTCATAAGAAACAGCCGTCTGGTCGCCCTCGGTGTTCTGTGACGGGCGGCGTCCGTGTATCTGATCAACTCTCCCGTGTCTTCATGAAGATATTGGACTCGGGCTTGACATCGACAGGAGTGGGAAGGGGAGGATGGGGTATATTGCCGCTCATTGGATTCAGCAGGCTGTGTCTCTGTGTGTAGAAATTGAGTCAGCCGAGCCGTCATTTGCACTGAAGTTGAGCCTGCTGGTCGAGGACAGACATTATAGCAGTGTGTCGAACATTAGTGAACATTAAATATTCCGAGAAATTTGAAGGTGTTAGGATTTTTCTGTTTGTAATTTCTGCGCAGTTTCCAATCTAAATTTACTTAGTTTAATATATGTCACAAGACTCAAGGCGTACGCGACGAAACGCAAGCTGTTCGGTAAAGTATAGGACGATGTTCTTTTTATGTTCCTTGATTGTACAAATGCTAAAGAGCAATCTTCCAACTTTGAAAGTATTAAATTTACGGCGAAACATCAATGGCAATATTGTAGATCGTTGTAAGCAACTTATAACTTAGCAGCTTGTAACTACGTACATGTCAGGTAATTACTTTTGGTGCGTGCTGAAAAATGCTTGATAAAAAAAAAACGCACGTTTTGCGCCGGCTTGTGCGCCGTGACTGGCATACGCTAAAAAAGCTCCGTATGATCAAACGAAGTAATATTCTTCGTCTGCTGCGTAGACTACTGATTATTGTCATGAACCACCGCGACGGAAGTACATTGTAGGCATAAATTACGGAGCAAATCCGTTCGTCGCATAATTGTGAGACAGTAGCATGTAAGGCTAGATCCGCTGTTCGTTCATTATCTAAGTTTGTATTCGTAATTTCTGAACGGCTCGAGTTTATTCTGACGTCTAAGCGGACAAAATTGGTGCACGATACACTGGGATGAAATAAGCCCCTAATTTGCGAGTGTATATGTACCCCCATTTTCTCGAGAGAGGAAGGGTTGTTGATTTCGTCTCTTTGGGTCCCACGTATGACAAGGGCACTTCAAGGAAGCGTTACAGGTCCCCGCGCCCACAGGGGATGTGTGCTATTGAGCTTGTACCATTTCTTCACTGCCTCCAGGATCGGCCCACATGAAAGGGGTGCCATTGATCTTGGACCCTTTCTGCACTGTCTCCAGTATCGGCCCACTTTATCTGCCCCTGTATCTGCCTTTTGAACGTCGCTATTGGAAATAGCCAATAAAACTTCAGCGTACTAGAAGTTACAGCTTGAGTGTTATTGTCAAGAAACATTGGGAAGAACTCAGAAGCAATATTTTCTTCGTAATTTGTTTGGAGACTAGCGTATGCAGTAAAGGGTTGGTGCCAGAGACCGCATTTTTTCAAGTTTGACTGGTTGCTCGGATGATCTCGTTTTGTTCTCGCAGCTTGTCATAATAGTTTTTGACGTGTGGCAAAGCCAGTGTCAAGCAGACACCATTTACTATTTTGTTTGCTCATATGTTTTGCTTATGTCAAGTACAATGTATTTTCTGGACTGAGGGTGTTGAGGTGTTGCGTTCTTCAGCTTTGACTTCACTGGTCCCCGCCCGGTTTCTTGATGGTGTACTTACAGAAAATTTTCCTGGTCGAAAAAAATGGATCCTTCCTCTTCTTCCTCCGACTCTAACCACTTGTGTGTGTATCTTTTTTAATTAAGTGTAGTTAAGGAGAGGTTGGTGCCTATAGGTGGCGCCGGCTACTCCTCTTCTTTTATATGATATTTTTCTATTGCATGTACGGTACGTTATATTGCACTCTACGTTCATACCACAGTTGTACTCGTGCCTACGGGTGACTAAATTTCATTTTCAACTTGCCGGCATGTTCTCGTTTTGAGTGTCCGGATAACAGCTTTGGCTTTTGGCTCAAGGTCACTTGAAGATCGCCGACAACGGGTACTAAAAGCATTCCATGCTTAAAAGAGTAGGCAACCTTAAACTTTGACTTAGGTGTTTCTTTTTCGCACTCGCATCCCGGCGTTGGTGTTCTGTGCTTTGGTAAGCAGTAATAAGTGATTTCTGATCAATTATAATTATTCCAGACACTTCAGTAACTCAACTTGAACTAAGCTTATGCTTTGATATCATGTCTACAAAGAAACCGATGGATTTTGCACTGTACTACTTTTAAATTTTTTTCCTGGTTTATTTTTAATCTCGTCTCAGCTAATTAGTTATAATTATCCCAGACACTTCAGCAAGTCAGCTTTCAACAAAACTTATGCTTTGATATCATATCTATTGACACGTACACATGTTTATCTTTCACCGGTAGCCGCTTTCAACATTGGCTGACAAATGTTAAACGTTATCGCTCGGCGCAGATCGCGCCTGCATCGGAAGCTTCCCGAACGTTATCGATGCTTCTGTCCGTCGTCTGTGGTCACCGACGCTCATGTAATCTGATTGTATGAGCGACGCGAATTGTCTAGAACTTTCTGGAAGACACGCGGGCCCCAGGGATTAATCTGGAACCTTCGATGACTCAGGTATAAAAGCCGACGCGTTTCGCCGCTGATCAGATTTTCGACGATCGCCGACTGTGTTCGCCGCTATCGTTGTGCTTTGAGTGTAGCTTGCTTTTGTGGGCACAGGTTCGCCCAATAAACAACCAGTTTCGTCATACACAGTTTTGTGACTGTTTTCTCTACCGTCACTACTACGTGACATCTGGTGGAGGTGCTAGTTCGTTCATGCACCGAACGCCCCCGCAAAGCCGCGACCCAAGCCCGAAACCGGAGAACGAGACCAACGTCGCCAAGGACCAGCGAGCTAGCCGTAGGCAGCAAGGACTTGTGCCGGAGTTCGGACTTCTTCCCGAAAAGACCACTGCAATCAAGGCCAAGTCAACGACCAAAATGGCAGCACCAGCGTCCCCCATCCTGCTGCAGCAACCTCGGGAGCCACCGACTTTTCGTGGATCATCGGCTGAAGACCCTGAAACCTGGCTGGAGACATACGAGAGGACCGCGACGTTCAACAAATGGAGCGACGACGACAAGCTGCGCCATGTGTATTTTTCATTAGATGATGCTGCTCGGACCTGGTTTGAGAACAGAGAGACCACCCTGGTGACGTGGGACCTATTTCGTGAGAACTTCATGAGGACTTTCACGAATGTCGTGCGAAAAGAAAGGGCCGAAGTTTTATTAGAAACCAGAGTGCAATTGCCGAACGAGAACATCGCAATCTTCACGGAGGAGATGACTCGCCTCTTCCGCCACGCCGACCCCAATATGTCAGAGGAAAAGAAAGTTCGGTTCTTGATGCGGGGCGTCAAAGAGCATCTATTCACTGGATTGATGCGCAACCCGCCCAAGACTGTGGCAGAATTTGTTTCGGAGGCCACAACCATCGAGAAGACCCTTGAAATGCGAGCCAGGCAATACAACCGCCGTGCACTGACAAACTACGCCGAAGCTCAAGCTCTAGGCGCCGACGACCTGCACGAGACGATCAGAGCGGTTGTACGGGAAGAACTACAGAAATTATTCCCAAGATCGCATCCTCAGGTGACTTCAATCGCTGACATAGTTAAAGAAGAGGTTCAGCGATCACTAGAAGTGCCAGAAGTTCCGGTATCGCCTCAACCACAGCCGCAAGCGATGACCTACGCCGCCGTCGCCCGTCGTCAAGGCCCCCCTCCGCGCTCGCGCCAGGGCCCCGTAACGCCGCAGTTCCGTCGTCCACCGCCGCCGCCGCCAGCACGCCCGCCCGTCGCCCAGCGCAGCTCCCAGCGGAAGACGGACATTTGGCGCGCCCCCGACCACCGCCCGCTCTGCTATCACTGCGGGGAAGCCGGCCATGTCTACCGCCGATGCCCATACCGCGAGATGGGCCTACGAGGGTTCGCCGTCAACGCGCCACGTCCACAGCTTGGCGAGCGACCACGTGACATCGCCGACTACCTTGCCGGAGCCCAGTGGCAACCCCGACGGCCCTCACGCTCGCCGTCACCAGGCCGCTACATCTCGCCGCATCGCCGCCTGTATACCGGCCCAACCCGTGGCCGATCTCCCAGCCCATACCCGGGAAACTAAAAGCAGCAACCGATGGAGGTGTGGTTGCTGTACGACGCAATGCCGAAGATCCTCCGCCGCCGACGACGACGACGATTCGCGAATCATCACGACGAGATATCAGCACGCCGCCTAGCAACAGCCTTGACAGCACATCGCCGCCGAACGAAGACCTTCCGACGCGACGTAGCAGCAGCAGAGCAAGCCGACGCAGCCGTGATCCGACGCCACGAATTAACCGCAACGCCAGACGCCGGTCTACCGATCTAGACGTGCTCATCGATGGTCATAACGTCACCGCTCTCGTCGACACTGGCGCCGACTATTCAGTTTCAGTGGCGCGTTCGCCGCCAAGTTAAAGAAGGTGCAGACGGCCTGGCAAGGACCCGATATACGGACAGCGGGAGGTCACCTAATAACGCCGGCTGGAATCTGCACAGCGCGAGTCACGGTAAACAACCGCACTTACCCGGCGAGCTTCGTAATCCTGCAGCACTGCTCCAGGGACGTCATCCTAGGCATGGACTTTCTACACCAACATGGTGCAGTCATCGACTTAAGGTCCAAGTCGATAACGCTTTCAACACACAAAGCGATACCGCCGGATACATGCATCAGTTACCATGCCTTGAATGTGCTTGAAGAACAAGTCACCGTTCCGCCTCACTCCAGCGTAATGATTTCCGTCGGTACGGAAGTGCCTGCAGACATGGAGGGCGTCATCGAGGGCGATCATCACTTACTGCTGTACCGTGAAATTTGCGTCGCTAGAGGCATAGCTGAGCTACGTGCAGGGAAAGCAACGGTGATGCTCACGAACTTCAGCCCCGAATACAAGCACATTAACAAAGGCACCACGGTTGCCTACATCGACGAAATAGTTCAAGCCAGCAGTGCTTTCGCCTTCACGGATTCCAGTGCACCCGCAACGACGACTATAATACCTGAAGCAACTTTCAACGTTAATCAGAACCTTCCCAGGCATAAGAAAGAACAACTAAAAGCTCTGCTCCTGCAATACAAGGATTGCTTCTCGTCGTCGTCAAAAGTTCGACAAACCCCTGTCGCCAAGCACCGAATCATAACCGACGAAAATGTCCGCCCACTGCGTCAGAGCCCGTACCGAGTTTCGGCACGCGAACGCGAGGCCATAAGGCAACAAGTCGACGAAATGCTACGCGACGACATCATCCAGCCGTCCAAGAGTCCGTGGGCGTCCCCCGTGGTGTTAGTGAAGAAGAAGGATGGAACCCTACGTTTCTGCGTCGATTATCGTCGCCTCAACAAGGTCACGAAGAAGGACGTATACCCCCTTCCACGGATTGACGACGCCTTGGATCGACTATACAACGCAAAGTATTTTTCGTCGATGGACCTCAAAACCGGCTACTGGCAAATCGAAGTCGACGAGAGGGACCGGGAGAAGACGGCCTTTATAACACCAGACGGACTGTTCGAGTTCAAGGTCATGCCGTTTGGTCTTTGCTCGGCACCTGCGACTTTCCAACGCGTCATGGATACAGTACTGGCAGGCTTGAAGTGGCGACTTGCCTCGTCTATTTGGACGACGTCGTTGTGTTTGCCTCAAGCTTCCAAGAACACCTGCGGCGCCTTGAAACAGTTCTTCAAGCAATCAAAACCTCCGGACTCACGTTAAAGCCAGAAAAGTGCCGCTTCGCATATGAGGAGCTCTTGTTTTTGGGCCACGTCATCAACAAGTCTGGAGTGCGCCCCGACCCTCAGAAAACTGCGGCCATCTCCAACTTTCCTCTGCCCGCTGACAAGAAGGCAGTGCGTAGATTTCTGGGACTGTGCGCCTATTACAGGCGCTTCGTCAAGGATTTTTCACGGATCGCCGAGCCACTGACGTACCTCACGAAGGCCGACGTCGAGTTCAAGTGGGAGATGCCGCAAATCGAAGCATTTGAAGAACTTAAGCGACGCCTACAATCGCCGCCCATCCTTGCGCATTTCGACGAAAATGCCGATACCGAAGTCCACACCGACGCAAGCGGCGTAGGACTCGGCGCCGTGCTTGTGCAGAGGACTGATGGACTAGAAAGGGTTGTAAGTTACGCTAGCCGGTCGCTATCGAAGGCGGAAGCAAATTATTCCACAACAGAAAAGGAGTGCCTCGCCATCATCTGGGCTACATCAAAGTTTCGCCCCTACCTCTATGGCAGGCCCTTTAAAGTTGTTAGCGACCACCACGCCTTGTGTTGGCTAGCTAACTTGAAGGATCCTTCAGGTCGCCTCGCACGATGGAGTCTGAGACTTCAAGAATTCGACATCACTGTCGTTTACAAGTCCGGGCGAAAGCACTCTGACGCCGACTGCTTGTCTCGCGCCCCCGTCGAACCGCCGCCACAGGATGACCAGGATGACGACACTTTCTTGGGACCCATCAGTGCCGACGAATTCGCCGAACAACAACGAGCCGACCCGGAACTAAGGAACCTTGTAGATTACCTGGAAGGCAAGACCGTCACTGTGCCGAAGGTGTTCAGGCGAGGATTGGCGTCGTTTTTCTTGCAAAACGACATTCTCCTAAAGAAGAACTTCTCGCCTCTCCGAGCCAACTACCTCCTCGTGGTACCCTCAGCATTGCGTCCAGAGGTTCTGCAAGCTCTCCATGACGACCCAACGGCTGGACACCTCGGTTTTTCCCGCACGCTCGCAAGGATACAAGAAAAATACTACTGGCCTCGCCTCTCTGCCGACGTCGCCCATTACGTAAGGACATGCCGAGACTGTCAGCGACGCAAAACACCGCCGACAAGGCCAGCCGGACTTCTACAGCCGATCGAGCCACCTCGCCGACCGTTCCAGCAGATTGGGATGGACTTACTGGGGCCTTTTCCGACGTCGACGTCCGGGAATAAATGGATCGTCGTAGCTACGGACTACCTCACCCGCTACGCCGAAACAAAAGCCTTGCCCAAAGGCAGTGCTGCCGAGGTAGCTCGATTCTTCGTTGAGAACATCCTCCTGCGTCACGGTGCCCCAGAAGTCCTCATCACCGACAGAGGTACTGCCTTTACGGCAGAACTAACTCAAGCCATCCTGCGATACAGCCACACAAGCCATCGCCGGACCACCGCCTACCACCCGCAGACGAATGGCCTCACCGAGCGCCTAAATAAGACCATCGCCGACATGCTGGCAATGTACGTCGACGTCGAACACAAGACGTGGGATGCCATCCTTCCGTACGTGACCTTCGCATACAACACGGCCGTGCAAGAAACGACGCACATGGCGCCGTTCAACCTGGTCTACGGAAGGAACCCGGCAACGACGCTTGACGCCATGCTACCGGACGTCACCGACGAAGAAAATCTCGACGTTGCCACCTATTTGCAGCGTGCCGAAGAAGGTCGACAGCTCGCCCGCCTGCGCATCAAGAACCAGCAGAGGACCGACAGCCGACACTACAACCTTCGACGACGCTACGTCGAGTACCAGCCCGGTGACCGTGTTTGGGTCTGGACTCCGATACGCCGACGAGGACTTAGCGAGAAGCTGTTACGTCGCTATTTTGGACCATATAAGATCACCCGACGTATTGGCGCACTGGACTATGAGGTCGTGCCAGACGGCATTTCGCAATCACAGCGGCGCCGGGCACGACCTGAAGTCATCCACGTGGTGCGTCTTAAGCCTTTCTACGCCCGCTGACAAACTTAGGTACTTTGTTACTTTGTTATTGTTTTTTGTTATTTTGTTTATTACGCATGGTTTTGCTTTCGCTTTCGTGTTTGTTTGTAGCATCGGGACGATGCTTTTTAAGGGGAGGGTATTGACACGTACACATGTTTATCTTTCACCGGTAGCCGCTTTCAACATTGGCTGACAAATGTTAAACGTTATCGCTCGGCGCAGATCGCGCCTGCATCGGAAGCTTCCCGAACGTTATCGATGCTTCTGTCCGTCGTCTGTGGTCACCGACGCTCATGTAATCTGATTGTATGAGCGACGCGAATTGTCTAGAACTTTCTGGAAGACACGCGGGCCCCAGGGATTAATCTGGAACCTTCGATGACTCAGGTATAAAAGCCGACGCGTTTCGCCGCTGATCAGATTTTCGACGATCGCCGACTGTGTTCGCCGCTATCGTTGTGCTTTGAGTGTAGCTTGCTTTTGTGGGCACAGGTTCGCCCAATAAACAACCAGTTTCGTCATACACAGTTTTGTGACTGTTTTCTCTACCGTCACTACTACGTGACACTATAATGAAAGTCATGAATTCTGAACTGAACCATTTTTTTTCTATTTTTCTTATTTACTTGGATTGCGTCCCCGGTCGTCTCAGCTAATTCATTCTAATTATTCCAGACACTTCAGTAACTCAACTTATAACTAAACTTATGCTCTGATATCATATCTATAATGAAACTCTTGAATTTTGTACTGTACAATTGTTTTCGATTTATTTTCACCTCCTGATCATCTCAGGAGGTGAACCGGAAGTACTGTCCAAAGAACAAATGGCACTCGACACTCCTGCCACTAAAAACTCCCGATACAGCTTTCTGTTGCTCAATACGTGCAACATAAGAGTGATTTTTTTTCTTTTCTTTTTTTTTCCGAGCGCGAAAGAAGCCCGCGAATACAGGCAAAATTGCGGCAAACTAGCCGCTCGAGGCACTATGCGTGTGTCCGCGGGCTTTCACGCTCGGAAAAACACTTTTTTGTAGTGTAGCACGTATTGGGCAACAGAAAGCTGTATCTGGAGTTTTTCCTGTTGCTCTATAATTTTCGGATAAACACTTTTCATCTAAAGTAATATCTGAGAAACTAATTATTTAATAATTTATTAATAATTAATAATTATATTGATTATATAATTATTTATCTAATACAAAAAATTGAGTATCTGAAGCGACGGCAAACATTACCTTGGTTCTGTCCAGCTACGTGGCATTTGCATATATTTAAATGTCGGTGCTAGAAAGTTGGGACGCCCTGTATATACTGGGTGTTCAAAATTAGGCTTTACGAAAATTTAAAAAATTAGCTTGTAGCAGGTAGCATAATTCTTAATGCATAGCTTGGTTATTCGAAGAAACGGACATTAGTAACACAAGAAATTGAAACTAATATTCTAATAAAAAACAAAAATTGACTAATGAATTTCTTAGTTAATTATTTTACGGCACATATTGCAATATATGAATTGTAGCCGGTGAGTTTGCAAGACGCATCCACCTAAAATGAATTTCAAGGATAACAGCAGTATCGAGATATTATTGCCCTTAGTGTGGGACGAAATACATGGGCGTTTTAGTTACTTTTGTGCTTCAATGTATAAAACAGCATTTTGGTAACAAAGTAAGGATAACAACAGCGAATTTTTACGGCAAGTTTTATGGCGCATGTCTCGAAAATGGTGTCATTCTGGAAATTCATTCGAAGTGGATACGTCTGACAAGCTCACCGGCTCGATACTTTTGTAACATCTTAGTAAACACCGTAATAATCTAAATAGCTGTAACTTGGTGCTTCACATTTGTCCTTCTTAGATACTCTAGCATATTCTGTTCCCCAAACTACACTACTACATTTTAGTGCCAAGGTATGGATGTAATGAGCGCATTGCTGCGTTTTACACGTATCCGTAACCAAAATCGAAGTATTGCCCGAGGCCGTGTCTAGGCTGCATTTGAATTCTTCGCAATCGTATAAACAGTTTCATATAGAGGCAAATAATTTGTTTCTAAAGGATAACCGTTACGCATTGTTAAAGAAAAGGGACACCTGGTTCCTCCTCCCATAATATACTAAGCAATATACGAAGTACGTCAACCAAAATTGCGCGATACTGTGAACAAACATTTACGGTCTCAGTATACCACAATTGGCCGGATTTATTCGCAGTCTAAAAATGTATCTTGTAACTTAGGAATGAATGCCATACTGCATTTGGTTAGTGCTGGCTAAGTATGCTAAGTTCTCAGTGAACTTGTCCGCATATCCTTCCTCATGGGTGCGTATACATACATGTTGCCCCACGTGTTTCACGTGTTTAAACCACACTCACCATATTGATGGTATACACCCATTTTCGGGCTGGTTGGATTGTGGAATTCTTGGCTTCAACACGCTGCCTTTTTAAATGTGTGTTGGTCAGTGTGATCAACATAGAGATATGTGCGCCCCGAGAGAGTTCCAGCCGTTATTGCCGGATGGACTTTCACCATCTCTTTCGTGCAAATAACTACATAAGAGGACATAAACCTTTCATCTACCTATACGTGCACGAAGACCAGGGCTCTGCGAGAAGTCGTTCATGTTCATCTACCTATACGTGCACGAAGACCAGGGCTCTGCGAGAAGTCGTTCATATTGGCATATATAAATTATCAATCGGCGAGTGACGGTAGAAGCCACCACGCTTTTTCTTTCATTTTTCTTCGGTACTTAATACGGGCTCTTGTGGCTATGTCTAGAACACTGCTGCAAACCGTAGAGTAAACCCTACAAGAACGGTATCTTGTCATAATTGCTGACTGGTATACCACCTCAGTGGTATAACACAACCTTTCGTCATGATATGCTTTTTCTTTCGTTTACTCGCACTTTTATAGCCTTTTGAAGTAATTGATAGTAAATTTCAGGGAATGCACAAAGTTTAGCTAATCGGGCCCCCTGAAATTGAGAGTACAATGTTCATTTAATATTGTCGCGAGATGAAAGATGAGAGAAGTCCACTGCCCGCCAACAACACCTTGGCTGAAGCGGCAACAAAATCGACGTCGTTCGTGTCGTCTCCTATATCCAACCAGTATGAAAATCAGTGCTTTATGATTACGCTTCATATGGATTAAATATGTAAAATGCGAAAATCACAATCGCCTCTGCAAGAAGTGCATCGTCTCGATGCTAAAGCACGAGTCAGTGAGTGCGTGAATCTGATCAAATTTTGCAAGCTTCTCTATTGTTGAAGTATCCTGCAGTTTAACTTCTCAAAACAGTGTTCACCTCAACCTAATTGCACTAGTTATACCTGTAGTGTGTACCAGCCGCCAAAGAGGCGTACTGCTATGCCGCCGCAGAGGCTTTTTTTTATGCTGGCGCGGACGTGTTGCACTGAAACAGAACAACTTGCCGACGTCACGCTCGTGCCCCGAATGAATCCGATATACCAGCTTACTTCAAAGCCAACTTTTCCTTTGCTTGAGATTTCGCAGCCTGCCGGCTAGCTATATCTAATGGATAAGTGGGTTCAGCCTGTCGCTTGCGCTGAAGTGCTCGCACAGACGGCCCAACCGGCGCGCCATCCATGGCGAGACCGAGCGACCAAGCGCCGGCGAAGCAGCCGTTAAAGCCTCGCGTAGTCACGTGTTACCGCAGCGGTGAGGCTCCCAGGAGCGCAGTTGCGACGCCTCTCCGCAGCGGATCACGTGGCGTGATGTCCCACCTGCCGCACTTGCGCTCCGGCGGCTCAATGTCATTGCGACACGATGAATGACCTTGTGAAACATGGCGTAGTCGAATTTTCACTCTAAAATATGTCCCCGAAATCCCGTTGCTGTCATCATCGTCGGCACGGGGTCAGGGACGCGGCAAGTAACACCCCGGTCATCCCACTTCAGGGTAGAGTGACGGTAAGCGTCCTACTCTTGCTTCGTGCTTACAATCAGCATGATTAGTATTACTGCCCCACAACGCATCGGTGCACTCAATGTACGGGGTCTCGGGACTAGTCGCAAGCAATATCAGGTCAAACGCATGTTTCAAGAAGAAACCCAGACCTGATTGCGGTCCAGGAGACCAAAGTTAGCAGATAGGAGGCGAATGACAGAATGGTAGCACAATTTTCCTTATGGCACAATGTATGAGTAAGCCATCCTTTGGGAACATCAGCTCGTTGTATCTTCTTTGTTAAAAATTTTGCTGGCATTGTCGTAGAAGCGGTAAAAGTTGCTTGCAAGGGCGTTTTGTTTTGTGTGATTTTTCTTACAGGACGCAAAAAAAACGCACCTACAAAGCTGCATGAAAAACGTTCATTCGCGAATTCAGTGCATATTTTGATTGTGAAAGGCATGTGCTTGTATTCGGTGACTACAATTGTGTCCTTAATCAAGAAGACCGTTCAATCACTGCAGGTATAAATGATAAAACTGTTGCGTTTCTTAAAGATAGCGTGAGCAAAATTTGCTTAAGTGATGTGGCAGCATCAATTAAGCACAATGAAGTCGCAGCCCAACTAAGTCGCCAACACTTCACGCACTTTCAAGGCATCAATCACGCACGACTTGATCGAGTGTATCTATGTTCAGAGATTGAGCCTCTGTGTCAGAACTACGATGTTGATGCTGTTTCCTTTAGTGATCATTGTTTAGTGACGTTTGAGATAGGCCTAAAGCAACAAATAAAAACTTTAATGGGACAGATGCAAATTAATCCCTAAGGTAATCAAAGATGAAGTGTTCATAGATAAAACAAGGAAACAAAAAGAACAGTTTTTTTAGTGACACACTACGCAGTACCGCAGAAAAATAAGAGTTCTTTAAACAAAGGGTAAAATTCAACCCAACAGACAGAGGTGGACACATGAAATATCAAGCAAAAAAACGGGAACAGGGCCTGCGGCAGCAGCTTGAAGACTTGGTGTGAATCTAAACAGCTAATCCGGTTTTTGTGTCGCAAGAACTGCAGGACGTTAAAAGAAAAGTATCAAGCTCATAGGAAGATAAAAATGCAGCAGAGGTGCGATTATACGTACACGAGCTGAAAAATTATCGCGGGCCAAGCACCAAAAAAGAGACCTTTCTCAGTTGAAAAGGCGTACGCTCGAGGAAATGAAATATTCGAAATAGAATTCAATAGTATGATATCGTGAGAACAGAAAGCTATATCACGGCATTTGAAAGTTACTATCGAGTGTTGTTTGCTTGCCGTGAGCCAAAGGTGCCGGGCTACGATGATAAGTTATTGGCAGAGTTACCTACACTATACGAAGAGGAAACAATTTCATTAGACAGGGATATTGGTATGGGAGAAATAAAGAGGGTTATTGAGGAACTAAGCTCGGGCAAATCCCCTGACCCGTATGGGATTACCGAGGCATTTTACAAGGCGATCAAGCCAGATCTGACAAAAGCATTGCATGAGGTACTTTCAGAGGCGCTGGAGCTCGGGACTTTACCCCCGTCATTATAACATGCGCACACAGTCAAATGCGAAAAGGCCAAGATAGTATTATATTACGTAAAGTGATAGGATACAGGCCGATTACGTTGACAAACGGTGATCAAAGTTTTAATGAACGTTCTTGCAGCAAGGGTGCAGGGAGTTATACGGAACTTAGTTGGGTAGCATCAGATTTGTGGCATTACGGGTATGAGAATGTTTGCAAATATTCATGTAGCCTGAAGCATTTTAGAATATTGCGATATCGCCCTCCTCGAAGTAGATATGCTGCAAATAGATCTTGCTAAGTGTTTCGACTTGGTTCCACATAGTGTTCTCGTTTAGTTAATTAATTATGTAGTACTTGGTTCCGTCATATGTAAAAAAATGAAAATGGCATATCAAAGCTCATGTACCAATAGAATTGTATATGGTGACGTATCACGACGCATACAAATACTTTCTTCCTTTCGACAGGGTTGCCAGTTAAGTTCTTTGTGCTTTATAATTGGTGCGGCTCTGTAGAAAAATAGTTTATAGTTCAGACATCGGGGGTATTAAGTTACAATTATGTGAAGTGCATGTTGTAGCTTATGCCGATGATGTTGGGCTATTAGCTGTAGGTAGGGAGAATGTTAGCTCATTATTAAGGATTACTAAGTGGTTTTGCGAGAAAAGCGGCTGTCAAATTAATACGCAAACAGTAATTGGTCTCTGTCATTGGAATGCCACGCCCGGTGTTTTTTAAAACATGCAGTGGCTCACGGCCCCTAGCACTTACCTAGAGGTACCTTTGCATAGGTATGCTTACAATGAGTCACTCTGGCTCGAAAAAAACGACTCACTCTGCGTCGGATGAAATGCGTGCGACGGCCGAAGCGTGGGGTGCCCGTGAATTGTCAATTTTGGCATGTCCTACTAGATGTTATGTTATTCTAGTTGCGAAAATTATCAATCTTCTGCAGGCACACTATTCCACGCTTAAGCGTATTCAAAAATTTCACTGCATCTTTGCCACGTTTATCTGGAGCTCAACGTGGGAGCGAACATCAAAGGACAAATTTGTTTCGTCGATTAAAGAAAGCTGGTCTGTCATTGTGTCATTTGTTTCTTAAGCAAGTTGTAATAAGTCCCATTTGATAAGAGGCGAAAGAGACCCTTTTTTTGTTTTTTTTTTCAGACCATGCTAACAGTTTCTATGCCTAATTTTGTTGTTCCTTCAGCCATTGGCTTTCGTTACACAATGTCACGGTTCTTGCGCGAAGTCGTGACCGCCTATCGGTTCCTTAGGGCAAGATTTTCGCTTGAGTGCCTTTTTGATGTAAAAAAAAGCGTCCTATGAAGGATCCTATTGAGAGTGTATTGCCTCTACCAATGTACCGCTTAGTGTTTCAAGAAGGGCGTGGGCAAGACGTACTCAAAAGGGTTAAAAGGGTATGTGGATACCGATGAACGTTAAAACATTTTTATTCAAGCTTTAGAAGGGAACCTTGCTTTATTAAGACGTGGCTCGAAGAAATAGGGATTTATGTTTCATAGAGAAGCAGATGCTTTTTGTACAACAAAGCTGAAACTATTGAACTTGTTTTCAGTAATTGTTACGATGCCATCTTCTTTTGGGATATATTACAGATAACTTTCAAGATATATCAACCCCTAAGTCCACATGGCATTCGTTTTTTTGCAGCCTTAACGCGATTTTCAACTGATGGATGTTAATTTTTTTACTCGGCCTGCGTGCAGTATGGCGTAGTTTGTTGTCATATAGACGATGTGATGTTCAAGGCCTGTCTGTGCATGAATACTTTGCGGAAACAGTTGTGACAGTACGTGATCCATGTAAGACGATTGATTGCGATGAAGATGTGATGGCATTGTTGGATGCTCTAACACATACAAAAATGAGTGTGATCTGTGATCACTTTCACCTATTTAGGCTTGTGGCCTAGTGGTATGACATGATTGACTCTGCAACTAATTCGACCCAGCAACGGAACTATAGATTTGCCTCTTTTGGTGCTCGGTCTGAAAAATGCCAAAGCACTAATTTCCATGAAAAATTCAGTGCCATTTCACTCTGTGAAGGTGGATGACCTGCGAAGCTGTGTATGTGATGATCGACCATTGCTCCGGTGAAATGTTCCAAGTTTGCGGGATCAGGACCACATGGACGGTTCGCATTTCTTTCGCCCCGTGGTCCTGGCGGGCAGCACGCTTACGCTTGGCGTCCGCGGCCCACTCATTCTCGGTGGTCGCCTTCCACCGCAGCTGCGCCCATTCCCTATTCTGTTCAAGCCGCGATTCTCGGTAGGCACGCTGTTCTCCAGGCCGTACAACACGCTGCCTACCCATTTCAAAGTCAGAGCAGAACTGAGGAAAGGAGCCTACGTTGAGCATGACGACAGGAGACAGAAGACACTCAGAGTGGTAGGCATTAGTTTGAATACGCGGGATGGCGTACACGTGTATGGTGTGAACGTAGACATGGTCGACGAGGGTCCCAGTGTAGTATCTCTTCTTATGAGCCTAATATCTGGTACGGGTTGTACTTTGACCCAATATATTAAACTTATTTTTGTAAAGTGGCGGTGTGCTTGAGGCCTGCTTCACCTCCGCCGCGGCTCGGCCCGGTATTCCACAAGGTTCAAGATTTTGGTCGACGGACATCGATCCGCTGGAAACTATCCACATACATCTTCGCAGTAAAACGGTTGTCTTCTACTTCACAAAAAATTGGAGAACGCTTAAGCTTCGCCTTTAAGAGTAGAACGTGATAGCGTCATGGGGACCCGTTCGCATCGCAACACGCGGCTGTAGGTCTGGAAGAAATGCTGGAAAAGGTATTTGTGTTTGGATTTCCTCGTAGCAGAATTAGGTTTTCTCTTACATTCAAATTACAATCCGACGCAAATTGGTAAACGTCCGACGGCGAATCCAACGCCGAATGGCAAAGTCGTATTTTACCATTTTCTGACGGATTTCAGTGTGAGAAATTCAATTTTTGTTCACCAAAACATTGCACCACGTGGAGGGCCTGCGCGGTCGGGGTGGTTGGGGATGATTTTCTCTGCCGCTCGTATCGCACGCCGACGCCGGGACACGGGGCCCTTAACGCTATCGCGTTAAATGAGCGGCGCCAGTAATTTCAACATATTTCTTGTATGGTTCATTTTTACCCAGAGTATAAGGATATAAATATTTTGGCGTGACGTTTGCTCACAAACTATCATGGTCTGCACGAATTGAGAAACCATGTTCAAAGGCCAAAAAACAACTTCTTCGCAGTCACGCATCTCATGAAATTCAAATTCTATCCCCGTTTCGAAAGCGTTTGCGTAGGAGCGCTTGATGACATTTTTGGCGTTTCATACATTACAAAAACACTAACGACGCTAGCAAGGAACCAGGCGTCAACTCGCAGCCAGATGGCAATATTTTTTTTTTGATAATGCGGTTCACAGACGGGAAGCTACATTGAATTTTCTATAAATGTAGTGTCAAACGCACTCCGACTTCATTGGGATAAAGCTAAGACACTAGAGCCCCAGCTGCCGAAAGAAATGAAGCAGCGTATCTTCGGTATTGCTTCGCTATATGTCTCTGTGCTTACCATAACATGTAAGTGTTGCTCACATTATACAAATTTATTCTGACCTGAAATGTGTTGCTGTATAACTGTCACTCGGATTTGGCACCTAAGCTTTGTTAAGGGAGGGCACCACCAAGTGTGGTGATCGAAGGAGAGGCACGTACCAACAAAACATTATTCCTTTGTGCTAGAAAGCTCTTTGCAAATGCATACAGTTTGAAGTTACCTACCTAATTACACGAACAGGTTACCGCAGAGCATGAGTTTCAGCTTGTAAGAGAGAACTTCCTGAGCCAACACAGTGCAGCCATCGACTTAATGTCCAAGTCGTTAACGCTGCCCACCGCAAAAGAGATATCGGCGGATAGGTCTTTCTAGCATCATGCCTTAATTGTACTTGAAGATAAAGTCAATGTACCACCTCTTGTCGGCATCATGATTTCCTTCGGAACAGCTGCAGACATGGGAGTCACTCTCGAGGCAGCGAACAGCTGCTGCTTGACCGCGAAATTGTCATCGCAACGGGAGTCGTTCGTTCACATAGAGGAAAAGCGCAAGTAATTGTAAGCAACATCAGCCAGGATTTTAAACACCTCAGCAAGGGCATGATTAGCCAATAAAAGCAAGAAATTACGGCAATGGGCAATTTCTTTCTCCTCTGATTCCGATTTCGCCATACAGGCAGAGCTTTCATTGCGATATCAACCTGTTATACAGCCATACGAATTAAGGTGGGTCGTTTTATCAACTGCATAAACGGCTGTAAACATTCACTTACTGCCCAAAATGAACAATGCAATATCACGCGCCCAAGGCAAAGACGAACCCATCTCGCTCAATGACCGCGGACACTGGCTGTCAGAACGCTGGCGTGAAGGGTGGAAGCAAGGGCGAGGGAATGTTTCTTCGTGCTTCCACTCGCTTCAGCGTAAACTAGGCGTGCGAGAAAACAGCGTACACGAAGCCATCAGCTGTAAGGTTGGGTATCCGTCCACCACAGCGCAGATTTCCTCCAAGATAGGACGTGCGCGACTGCGCTCAGCCGCTTCAGCCTGAGTAGAAGAGGCGGTGCGCACTTACCTGCCCCTTTCCCCCTCCTCTTAACTTGCGAAAATCTCCCCACTCCCCCCTTGTCTACGTGACAACAAGGTGGGCACCCACCTTCCTCCGTTGCCACGACTAGAAGACATCAGCACATCAAGCCACCATCCTTCACGTCACCAGCAGAACTGGCACTTCTCGACGAAGACGTCAATACCAAAAATTCCCACCAATACAAGTGGCGCAGGCCCTGGCGCCATAGTAGTTTCATCATCATCATCATAATCATCATCATCACCATCATCAGCCTATATTTATGTCCACGGCAGGACGAAAGCCTCTCCCTGTGATCTCCAATTACCTATGTCTTGCGCTAACGTATTCGAACTTGCGCCTGCGAATTTCCTAACTTCATCATCCCACCTGGTTTTCTGCCGTCCTCTACTGCGCTTCCCTTCTCTTGGTATCCATTCTGTAACCCTAATGGTCTACCTTTTATCCATCCTACGCATTACATGGCCAGCCCAGCTCCATTTCTTCCGCTTAATGTCAACTGGAATATCGCCTATCCCCATTCGTTCTCTGATCCACACCACTCTCTTCCTGTCTCAACGTTACTCCTAAGATTTTTCGTTCCATCGCTCTTTGTGCGGTCGTTGACTTGTTCTCAACCTTCTTTGTTAACCTCCAAGTTTCTGCCCCATATGTTAGCACCGGTAGAATGCAACGATTGTACACTTTCCTTTTCAACTACAGTGATAAGATCCCAGTCATAATTTGGCAATGCCTGCCGCATGCACTGCAACACAATTTTATTATTGTGTAAATTTCTTTCTCATGATCAGGGTCCCCTGTGAGTAACTGACCTAGATAAACGTACTCCTTTACAGACTCTAGAGGCTGACTCGCGATCCTGAATTCTTGTTCCCTTGCCAGGCTATTGAACATTATCTTTGTCTTCTGAATATTCATCTTCAACCCAATACTTACATTTTGTCGATTAAGGTCCCGAATCATTTGTTGTAATTTGTCTTCATTGTTGATGAATAGGACAATGTCATCTGCAAACCGAAGGTTGCTGAGATATTCGCCATCGATCCTCACTCCTAAGCCTTCCCTGTCTAAGAGCTTGAATACTTCTAAGCAGGCAGTGAATAGCATTTGAGAGATTGTGTCTCCTTGCCTGACCCCTTTCTGGATAGGTAACTTTCAACTTTTCTTCGGGAGAACCAAGGTAGCTGCGGAATCCTTGTATATATTGTCTAAGATATTCACGTATGCCTCATGTACTCCTTTATTACGCAACGCCTCCATGATTGCTGGTATCTCTACTGAATCAAATTCCTTTTCATAATCTTGGAAAGCCATATAGCGAGGTTCATTGTACTTCGCAGATTTCTGGATTACCTGATTGATGACATGGATATCATCCATCGTAGAATATCCCTTCCTGAAGCCAGCCTGTTCTCTTGGTTGGCTGAAGTCAAGTGTTGCCCTGATTCTAATGGAAATTATCTTGGTGAATATTTTATACAATACTGAAAGCAAGCTAATGGGTCTATAATTCTTGAATTCTTTAACGTCTCCCTTCTTATGGATAAGTATAATGTTGGCGTTCTTACAACACTTGAAGTTGTGAGGCATTGCGTATAAAGGGCCACAAGATTTTCAAGCATGATATCTCCTCCATCTTTGATTAAATCTAGTATTATCCCATCTTCTCCAGCCGATTTTCCCCTGGTCATGTTCATGCATGGTAGTTTCGAGGAAAGTAAAAGATCTCGGAGTGGAGGTGAAGTAGCGTGGAGCAGAGCCAGAACCTGAAGGTCATACATTCGAATCCTCCTCCAGTCCACTACATTTTCAGGCATAGAGTGGCGCCTGACACCAGCAAATGTATATATATATATATATATATATATATATATTTCCAAGAGCTAGTGGGGCTATACTAATACAGGTGCAACCAAATTAGCAAGGCCCACTAAGCTTTAACAAAGTCACTCCCTCACCAGAACAGGAATTGGTCTCCCTGGTGAAGTATTCGGCCACAACCTCTCTCACGACTCCTACAATTAACCCATGACCTTCAGTCCCTATGCGGCTGCGGTCAGACCCGGGACGCGGCAGAGGGTGCTAAGAATCTTTGGGTCCGGAAAGGCCGCCACTGGAAACTGAACCTGGCAACGATCAACACGCACACCCTGTCGAATGAGGCTAGCTTAGCATGCTTATTTGAGGAATTATGAGGCATTGCCTGGGATATTATTGGCCTTACGGAGGCTAGATGAACTGGTGATGCTTATAAAGTGTTGACTAACGGCCCCGTCCTCTGCTACAGAGTTCTTCCAGATAAGAGAGAATTCGGGGTAGGATTTCTAGTCCATAAGGAGCATAAACATAAGGAGCCTAAACAAGCCTAAACTGCAATTGATGAGTACACTGAAAAGTTCGCAATGCCAAGTTTGAACTGCAGTCCTAGATTTCAAGTTGCGTTCATAGGCAGATGAAAAAAATCGGCTTTTTCGCGCAACCCCTGGTCCGTATACGTTTGCTCACGGGTGCACATTTGGGTATATCATGGATGGAGAAGCCATCCGTTACGAGTGTTTGGTTTTCATGTAGAGGAAACAGATCACTTAAAGGTATTGCATCGAGAATGTTGTGCACGGTACCCTGAGTGCGCGTTGGTTGACGCACCACTTGGTGAAGAATAAAGTTTACGATTAGGTGTGTTATCACGCCTGAACAAGAATATGTATAATGCATGGACACCCAGTCAAAGTCAGGGAGGTTAAAGTCACCGAGTAGAATAACTAGCGAGTTGTGAACGTGGTTTTGCATAAAGCTCTGCAGAGCGATCACAGGTTCTGAACCAGATTGACGACATCGGTAAAAGCAGTCGTTGAATATGGCGAAGTCGTTACACGTAATTCGAGTGAAAACGGCCTCGACATCTGCGATTTCAGGTAGGGGAGTGAATGGCGTTGTGTTCTTTATCGACAGGGCCACGCCACCACCTCTGCTGTGTCTATCGTTACGGTTAACAGAATAGTGGGGAGGCGCGATTCGTGTTGAAGATATCGGGGGTAAGCCATGTTTTGGTGATGCCGACAATGTTGGGACCATGCGCAAGAAGCAGTCTTTCAAAATCTTCTAATTTGTTCAGTAAGCTTCTGGCATTAACGTTAAGTATTGTTAGTTCAGTTCTTTTGTTTGGTTGCCGGTTGGTGGAAGGTTTATTTCTGCTCTTTTTGCAAAGGCACTCTTTCATTCTTAGTGTCGTCCAAGATAAACATGCAGTCATTAATAAAATCTTTATCAAAGGAGACAGAGACTTTGTTTAGATTTTCTGGGTTTGGTTTAGCACTATCCCATAACACATTTCTGATATCTCGGATTCGTTGGCAAAAATCTTCACCAATTGATAGTTTGGTTCCTTTTAAGTTTCTTGCAACTTCTTTGTATAGGCATTTTCTTAAATCCAAAAGCATGCGGATTACCGGTCATGCTTTCTCTTCTCCCGGTTTTTCTATACGGTGGATATGTTCAATGGCAACTGGTTCGAGTTCCAGTATATCTTTAATTATGTTGTCGTTGGCAGCTAATTCAAGATCCTTGCAGGTCTCTCCTTCTTTTTCTGTCAAGCCGCACACGATGATGTTCAACCTGGTGCTATGGTTTTAAAGGTCATCAAAGCGTTTTTTTTTCATAGTTTTATAACCTCAAAATTTGCCGCAGTTTCTTTCACAGTGTTCGAACTTTCGTTCTAGATTAGCAATCGCGTTCAGTTTTTCGTCGACGTCGGCTACGCTTCTTTCTTTTATGTCGCTAATGTCGGTAGCAATAACTTTCAGGTCAAGTGTTTGTTTTAAATCGGTGCCTGAGTTGGTCTCAACGTCCCCGCTTAATATGAGCAACTTTTTGATGAACATGCAAACAGCCGCACATAAGGAAAGCCGTGGGCACGGCAGCACCAACAAAAATGAATCGCTAGATCGGCAACAAAGGCGGAAACGCCGTCTTACGTGTTTAACGAGAGTGAACGGGTTAGCGACCGTCACTGCAGCGGTGCGACCGTGCCCAGTGGTCTCGATAAGTGGTGGAATGCCTTTTGTAGTCTCGTAGCAGATTGGCGCTGTCCTCGTCGAGTGACGCGGTCAGTCATCCCAAGACGCTCCACTGAATCGTTCCGGCAGCGTCGAAGGTGGCAGTCCCTAGCAGCAGCGCAGGTTGGGGCAGAAGAGGGGATCCGGTGCGCACGTTCTTCATGGAAATCAGCAGGCCGATGCAAATCTGTACAACGAGAGTGAACGGGTTAGCGACCTTCACTGCTGCGCTGCGACCGTGTCCAGTCAAATACTGCCCAGTCAAAAACGTCCGATCAAAAACGCAGTTTGACGTGCCCAGTAAAAAAGGTAGTACAAGCCTTTGCCCCAACCTCCAATAACCATGAAGAAATAAAACAGTTTTATGAAGATGGTGAATTAGCAATGAGAAAGGGCGCAAACTCAGTATACTGTTGTCATGGGCGACTTCAATGCAAAATTAGGGAAAAAGCAGAATGGCGAGCACGCAATTGGCAACTACGGCATCGATTCTAGATGAGTTACACTAGAGGAGATATGTTGGTAGAATTCGCGGAAAGGAATAGGCTCCGGATAATGAATACCTTCTTCAGGAAGCGCAGCTACACGAAATAGACCTGGAGAAGCCGTCATGGAGAAACAAGGGTTGATATAGATTTCATGCTCTCTGCCGATCCCAGCATAGCGCAGGATGCAGAAGTATTAGGTAGGGTAAAGTGCAGTGACCATAGGTTAGTGAGGTCTAGGATTTATCTCAATTTGAAGAGACAAAGAATAACATTTTTCAAGAAGAAACAGGCCAACTCAGACGCAGTAAGGGTAAGAGCAGACCAAGTCAGGCGGGTGTTCGCAAAGCAATGTGCAGTCCTTTGAACAGGAAGGTGAAGACAGCATAGAGGTAATGAATGAAACTGTAACTATGCTGATCTCAGAAGCAGCAATTGAAGTAGGAGGTAAGGCACCAAGGCAACCAGTAGGTAAGCTCTCTCAAGTACCAACGGACCTAATAAAGAAACGACAAAACATGAAAGTCAAACTCGAGAGACCCGATAGAATGCGATAAACTATCAAAACTGACCAATAAGAAGAAAGTAACGGATATTCAAATTTATAACGTGGAAAAGATTGAGAGAGCAGTAAAGCATGGACGCAGCAGGAAATCAGTGAGAAGAAAACTTGGCATAGGACAAGGCAATATCTATGCACAGGAAGATCGTCGCCATCACCACAGGAAGATCCATCGTCGCCACCAAGTTTCAGGTGAATCGCTGGACCAGTATGTAACGGCGCTACATACTTTGGCAGATAAATGTGACTATGGCGTGATGAAAGAACGGATAATCATCGGCCGTTTCGTGGTTGGACTACGTGACACAAAGTTGTCCGAGGCCCTACAAATGGATGCTGCACTAACTCTGAAAACTGCACTGACGAAGGCAAGGATGAAGGAAGTGGTACAGCAACAACAGGAACTTCAAAGCAGTTCATACCACCAACCAGCCAGCGTAGAGGTCAACGGAATTGATCGACGAGCATGCCGGGGACGTCCAGAGGACCAATGGGCCAACGAAGACGTCCGAAAGTGGGCAGCTTGCGACAGGGCCCGTCATTTGGCGTCATCGTGCCCGGCAAGAGGGGCAATCTGCTACAGTTGCCAACGACGGGGACATTTCGCCGCTGTCTGCCCACAAAAGCCGAACTTCACGATCGCCGAAGCAAGCGCATCCCAGGTAGGTCTGTGCAGTGTTAACCGGACGGCTACGCCGAGTGAGCAAACAGACTAAAACTGTGCCGTCTATTTTGCTGGGACTTTAGCTGGTACAACTGCAAGAGCTCGTTTTATTCAGGTCGCTATAAATGGGGTGACAGTGTCTGCTAAGGTTGACACAGGAGCAGAGGTAAACGTTGTTCCAGCATCGTTTTCTGGCGTACCCAAGACTCTAGAGCATTCTAACGTAATTTTGAAGGCGCCAGGCAATCAAGTGTTAGATCTGAAAGGAAAGTTCACTGCAGACATTCTGTGGAAACGATGTTTGGTTAGGCAGAATGTTTTGTCATTGACTCGGCGAGTAATGTCATTTTAGGCTAGCCAGCAATAGAAACTTTGCAAATAGTGAAATTTTTAGACGAATGGACGATGTGTTAGTCTTTGGTTCTTGACAGAAAGAGCATGATGAGCGATTTTTCCGCACTTTAGACCGCTTGACAGAAGCCAGCATAACGTTCAATCGCGAAAAATGTCAGTTCAGTACAAAAGAGCTTTATTTTTTGGGATGCCGAGTGAGCAAAGATGGCATACTGCCGGATGCTGCAAAAGTTGTAGGGATAACTGATATGAAGCCGTCTGACAATGTTGCCGATATGAGGAGATTCCTTGTTCTTGCAAATCATTGCTCGCGGTTTATTCCAGACTTAGCTGAGAAGACTGCGCCATTACGTCAGTTACTGCAAAAGCACAGTGAGTGGATTTGGGCTACGCCTCAGCAGATGGCTTTTGACAGCATAAAACGTGCTATCTGTTCTGATAGGTGTATGGCAAAGTTTATTCTACGGAATCAAACCATTCTTTCTACCGACGTTTCGTCGTACGGTTTCGGTGCAGTTTTACTTCCGGTACAACAAAACAAAGAGAGGCGGCCAGTTATATTTGTTTCAAGAACACTGACTCCAACAGAAATGCGCTAGGCGCAAATTGAAAAGGAGACCATAGCTCTAACATGGGTGACTGAGCGTCTCGAAAGTTATGTGCGTGGACTGCACCTAACGCTGGAAATGGATCCCAAACCGCTAGTCACTTTGCTAGGAAAGACTCCGTTAGATTTGGTACCGCCACGCATTCAGCGATTCCGAATGCGTCTGATGCGATTCAGTTTTGATGTAGAATATGTTCCTGGGAAAAATTTGGAAATTGCTGATGCACTTTCTAGAGCGCCAGTGCGAGGGCAAAAGAGCAATAACTTCCTATCTGTTGATGAAGTGAACTCGTTTGTTGCTGGTGTGTTATCCGAGTTGGATTAATCAGATCACTTTAGACTGGTCGCCGAAGAGGAGGCCAAGGACGAGACCTGCCGCACATTGTGCCGTTACCTTCGTGAAGGGTGGCCTGGCCCAACTTCGCTATGAAGCGTATCGCGCAATATTAAGCGTGTGTAAAGGGGTTCTCATGCATGGCACTCGCCTCTTTGTGCCACACTCGCTCCAGAATAGAATGTTAAGCCTGCTTCACGAAGGCCACCAAAGGTATTGTGAGATGCAGGGCGGGAGCACGGGAGTCTGTTGGTGGCCGGGCTTGAGCTCTCTACTTGCTTCTTTGGTTGTCAATTGCCGCATGTGTTCGCGTTCCGAGAGCAGTCGAGTGAACCAATGATCCCAACCCAGACACCTATTCGACCTTGGCAAAGGGTCGCAGCAGATATCTTTCATCTCAACGGTCGTAACTACTCGCTTTTAGTTCACTATCTATCCCGATTTCCGGAATTGTGTTTACTGCAATCGCTCACTAGCACTGGCGTTGTTGATCACGTCAAAGAGGTCTTCGCTAGGCATGGTATACCCGAAGTGCTTGTGACGGATAACGGTGATCAATTTGTCAGTGAAGAATTTAAGCAGTTCGCGAAGGCCTATGGATTTAATTGCGTGGCATGTTGCTCTAGGTACCAGCAGGCAAACGGGGAGGTAGAACGAATGGTGAAAACGGTTAAAAGGCTACTGCTAAAGTCTGATGATCCCTTTTTGGCTGTGTTAGCCTACAGGGATACCCCGGGACCACTAGGCAAAACGACTTTCCCCCTAGCCTGGAAAATGCAGAGGTTCGCGATCAGCCTAACTTCCAAGCCCTCCAATGTTACCCCACACAGGATCGGGGTAATGTTTCGCCGCGGGTGCCAGGCGAATACGCTACACGATTTGGTAGAACTGTAAGAAAACCCGACCGTTACGGTATTTCTGAATGTAATGCAGTAGGTTTCTTTTGACTGTCTTTATGTTTATTTAGTTTGTTGTTTTTCTGTTAGAAAACAGCATTACCTTCGCAAACGGCAAACAGCATTACCTTCGTTCTGTCCAGCTTCGCGGCATTTGCATTTTTTAATGTTTGTCTTAAGTTACGCGGGACACCCTACATACTTCATGTGTGTGTGTGTGTGTGCGTGGGTGAGATAGTGTGTGCCAGCCATTGCACTGTTTTTATGCTAGCACTGGTAGTCGCACCAAATTAAGTGTTTGCTCGGTCCTGAGTGCTGCGTCTATTTCTTATCCCGGTCAATGTTTGTTTCTAAGCGCTCCTTTAAATGAAAACGTAGATGAGTGCGTCTTGAAGGAAATTAGAGACTTAGGAAAGAATTCGACAAAACCTAATTATTGTGTAGTGCAACACTGACATTGTGAAATGGCAACACAGATTATTACTGTAACGCTACAGCTAGCGCATTACAATAGACGAACATTTGCTGATGCGCCATGAAGATTGTATTATTTCATCACGTATTTCATAAATATACTGTGATGTTTTGCAATGCGGGAAAGAATGGGGACTGGTACTCGCATTTAACGGTTCTTTGTGTCGTCTTCAGCTTGCTCTCCTATTTTCGCCTCATAAACGGCGATTCACTGTGCAACGAACTTCACCACCATAACGGAGAAAATACTTGTGCCATCCTATTACTTAGTGCCCTAGTATGTAGGCGTACTTTGGGGTGGGGCTTTTGGGTAAAGGTAATTTTTATGTACGTCTAGGTCTCATATTGCGACGCACACAGATGGATTAGTGCCTGTCCAAAGTATTCCAATCAAACCTGCCGTTAAACAAATCCATCGTACCCCTGCATTTTATTCAATTTCACCGTCGTGGAGGCGTTTTTTTGTAATTTACTGAATTTTCGGTAACTCTGCTACTGCAGCTTTTCTCCTCTGTGCTTTAAGCAACCTTTCAAAATCGAGTTGTTTATCTTAACCTCGACTGAGAAATCACATTGAACATTAACCTGTTTTGAGAGTTTCGCTGCCGCCGCCTTACTTCCCTTTGACGTTAAAATGAATAACTTTTGGTGCAGAGATTGTAGAACAATCCTTAGTATTTCGTTGTTACTGCTCGCTTTTCAGCCGTTTATATAGCTTCAGGTAGATTGTACCAATGCCTATATTTAAAGGATGATATGGTTCAGTTTATAACATGGAACTGTCATCCAACTGCGCTCCAACCGTTATGTCGAGTGTTTGAAAATTAGAGAGCCATAATTCTACAAACATTGTTTGTGGCAGAGACCACAATTGCAATACTTGTTCCTGGAACAAGCACACATTATGCGTACAAGAAATCTGAATTCCATTTGGGCAATAACATAAATGTTTATAATCATTATCCAATCGATAAATTTACGGGACACAATGTAACTTACAAATTATAATCGGTGAGCTCCTTGTAATCAGTGAACACACTAGCACCAAGCTTCCCACAGTGGCATACCGCACCGCTGTCGCATGGCAAACAGTGGCCTGCTGGCCACACCTATGTTCAATTTGCCGATGCGGGAGTCCCGTGACGGGAGTTGATGACTCGAGCGGTCTCGAGTCTGGTGCGCACGTGCAAAATAGTGCGCGCTGTTGCTGTACGTGCACTGTTGTCAGCGTCGGATATTCGCAGGGTGCTGCTATGGTTGGTGCCGTCACGTCTTCGCGAAAGGGAGCGTTTGGCGAGGGTGACATCGAGGCAACCTCACTCTCCGTTTCTCTACGAGTGCGTTATTGTGACGTCGTAAGCGCAAAGCGCATAATGGTGGTTTTCTTGGGTAGCAGCTTCAACCATATCAATTGGACATATTCTCTCTGCAGGAGTGAGAAGTTGCTAATAAGAGGCAGGAACCCGTGATTGGCAGGCGGCAAGGCACTGCGAAACTAGTTTTTTCGTACACTTATACCAATTTTGAGATATGCGGTCCAAAAGGGTGTGACAAATGATTTTTTGGCTGTTTTACGAGTGGATACGAAGGCCTAAATAGTGCATTTTATAGCAAGTGTGACATCATTAATCTCCAAACAGCAGCTAGCCAATAGACAATTTCTTTATTGATAATGATTGATATATTTACATTGAATCTATCTTCGTTTCCATACTTTTACATTTCAATGCTGTGGGTGCTCACTTAGATAAGGCAATATTTGTTTTCTCCTGTATTGCACAGCTCGTGTTGACACCACAGGCGGGCCACCGTTCTATATTTTCGTAAGTATTCTTATCAGTATTTGAGAAACAGCAATAAAGTAGAAGGCCTTGTTGTATTAAGTTAGAAACAAATTAAGGGGGAGGAGACTGCGCAGGAGACCTGAAGGCCCCTGGAGTATACGCACTGCAATATTATTTAAAGCAATGCCTTATATGTGTTATCAGTTTGAAGGTCAGTCTTGATTATTGAAATGACGGCTAACCTTCAGCCATAATAGACATAAAAAGTTTGCACAAAAGAACGCTTCGAAAATGACCACATAAAAGTTCCTCATGACGGCACACAGAAAAAGGAAAATAGATTGACGATGGACAGTTATAGCATGGGAAGTTTACAACAAGCACTCAAAATCTGTGAGATAATTAGCTGATCCTTACTACCGTCTATAATCAAAATGGACGGTTATGTACCAAGACATCATTCTAGGGAGCGGTATATTGAGAAGATCAGATTTATTGGCGATGTCGCATCATAGAACCCAATTTCCGGCAAAGATGTTTTGTTCTAGCAGCTGCACTAGGAAGTTTGGTTGTTTCCAAATAAACCACCATATGCCTCCTTCATATGACTTAGTCAACGACCCAACCGTTTTCAAAAATTATCCAGGAACAACGTTTACGCGCACTTACACATTTTTGCAGCGCAGCTGTTAAGGGCTCACTCTTTGATGGTCGCGTGCGGATGTAGAAAAAAAAAAAAACTCACATTGGCCGTATATGCTGTATGTGCAATAGAAAGCGCGCGAGGGCGTGGGACGCGCGCTTTCACGGGAAGCGAACGCACGGCGGAGAGCAAACGAGACTTCCTAAAGGAAGGGGAATGATGGGCGAGGAGGGCATGGAGGCACCCTAGACTGTGCGTGTTGCTGCCCGCTCTCCCACTGCGGCGCATGCGCGCAGCCCTGCCGGCCTCTGCCGCCTGTGCCGCCGATAGAGCACTGCACGGGCACGGGCTTACCCAAAAGCCAGGGCCCGGCCCGGCCCGGCCCGTGGACCGGGCTGGCTAGGGCAGTTTTATCGCGGGCTCAGGCTGGGCTCGGGCCGGGCTCGGGCACCGCATGTGCTTTTTAACCCGGGGCCGGGCCGGGCTCGGACTTTCTAGTGGTGTGCATGTAACGTGCAGCGAGCCAGTGGAAGGGGAGCGGTGGGCGAGGAGAGCATGGAGGCACCCTAGACTGTGCGTGTGCGTGCCCGCTCTCCCACTGCGGCGCACGCGCGCAGCCCTGCCGGCCTCTTCCGCCTGTGCCGCCGATAGAGCACTGCACGGGCTCGGCTTACCGAAAAGCCCGGGCCCGGCCCGTCGACCGGGCTGGCAAAAAAAACACCGCATATCCACGGGGTGAATGAAGATGAGTGGGCGAAGCTCCGGAGGGAATCATCGGTAAACCGCGAATCTTCCGTGTAATTCGCCCAGTCTCGCCGCACTAAATCGAACGATTGACTTCCACCAATGTCACGCGCCATATGTGACGTCATTCCTATTTTATAACAGCGCCCTTCATTATATTGCACCATCTCCCGCTTAAAGGGACGGTAGCACAAACGCGTTAGAAACGTGCAGTACTCTCTACTAAGGGGGAGAGGCCACATCGTCTTACGCAGCCGTTTACACATGCCGGAACATGCACCGCGTTTGCCGACGCCATCACATGACTTCTGAGAGAGTATAACTCCCGTATTCATAAACGCTCCTCGACTTGAACTTGACTTGCCACCGCCTTGGGCAGCGCGTTCGAAACGCGTTCAAGGCGGTGGCAAGTCAAGTTCAAGTCGAGGAGCGTTTATGAATACGGGGGTTATACTCTCTCAGCAGTCATGTGATGGCGTCGGCAAACGCGGTGCACGTTCCGGCATTTGTAAACGGCTGCGTAAGACGCTGTGGCCTCTCCCCCTTACTAGAGAGTACTGCCCGTTTCTAACGCGTTTGTGCTACCGTCCCCTTAAGCGGGAGATGTTGCAATTATAATGAAGGGCGCTGTTATAAAATAGAAATGACGTCACATATGGCGCGTGTCATTGGTGGAAGTCAATCGTTCGATTTAGTGCGGCGAGACTGGGCGAATTACACGGAAGATTTACGGTTTACCGATGATTCCATCCGGAGCTTCGCCCACTCATCATCATTTACCCCGTGGATATGCGGTGTTTTTTTAGGGGCGAAGCTCCTTATAGCGGCACCCGTTCGTCCCCGTCGTGGTAGGTAGCCACGTCTAGTTTTATGAATTGCTCAATAGATGGCGTTGTGTGTCCCTATATGTTAGGGAGCCTACATGCAAGCGCTGTTTTAGGGTGGTGACAACTCCAAAATTTTGAGCTCTATGTACCGCCAAATTCGGTGAGTAGCCATTTTGATTCCCAATTTCACTAGAAGTCGCGGCGCATCCCTGCATTCTTTTTGTCACGCTCTGATGCACCCATTTTGGCATGCAATCTAATAAATTTCTTTAGTTAGTTTTGCACCAATGCGAACATGAAACCTCCATACATCTTTAATATACTAGTTGCCTTTTCCTTTTATTTTAACACATCAAACTTATTTTTTTTTCTATAGCATACAAAGCAACAAGTTATAAGGCACGGTGGCGTGCTCGTGGTAGTATTTTCTCACGCCAATGATGTGAACTGCACTAAACATTGTCGTTGTCTTCCACTTGTACGCACTATATAAATGGTGTTTTTCGAAGTGTGCTGTAATAAAAACTGTGTTTACAAGCCTGTTTAACTAAAGCGTAGACGTGCCATGCACTGCTCTCAGACGCGCTAAGGGTATCTGGCTGCTGAGGCCAAAGTTTATTTTAAAAATTGAACTGGTTTCACGGCACCAACGGGTGCGGGAAACGTGGTCTGTCGGCTGGTCTTTTCGCCATTTTGATTCCCATTTGCTATATTTGGCGGAAAATTTTACCAGCCAATTTAGCTGGCGGCGACAAGTACCCTTACAAACGTTGTCACCACCCTAAAACAGCGCTTGCATGCAGGCTCCCTACTATATGTATGTATACCCATATATACATATATATGTATATGTATAGTATAACCGGAAGCCGACTTCCGCTTCCGTTTCACTTCCGTTCCGCTTCCGTTTCCGGAAGCCAGCTTCCGGCTTCCGGAGAACGCTTCCGGCGTTTTAGGGGCGAAGCTCCTTATAGCGGCACCCGTTCGTCCCCGTCGTAGTGTGTAACCAGTCTTAACGCTAGTACCAGATGTCGGTATAAACTAAACGTATTGTTCAAAACGCCGTTGATTGATGAAATAAACCAACGAAACACGCCAGATGTTTTCTAAAGCAAAACGAAAAGACGCCAGATGTTTCTAAAGCAAAACGAAAAGACGCCAGCTGCTTAACGAAAGACGCCAGAGGTTTGTAGTTGACGATGCTCGTTGCCGTCGGTGTGTGCTCGTATGGATAAGATCCTTATCCATACGAGCACACACCGACCTACCGAAGACGCGGCTGAAAAGGCATATCGTCAGAACCTCAAGCAACGCTACGAAGAAATGCATGCCGCTTTGGAAAGGGGATCCTTTCTCTCGATCGAAGAGTTCCTTGCCACATTTAACGTCAACTCGGACGCACAGTACATGGAGATTCTACGAGCGGGGTTTACGCGCCCTTGCGTCCTACACCGGCGCACCCACACACACAACAAAAAGACGCCAGCTGCTTAACGAAAGACGCCAGAGGTTTCTAGTTGACGATGCTCGTTGCCGTCGGTGTGTGATCGTATGGATAAGGATGCCGAAAGGCGGGCACGCAGGGCAGCGGGGGCGCGCGCTCGCAGACAGGACCCTGAAGTGAGAGCCCGCGAGGCAGAAGCGCACCGGGAAGCTGCGCGACGTCGCCGCCAAGATCCTGCTGTACGTGAACAAGAAGCCGCAGCAGCAAGGCAGCGTCGGCAAGATCCTTGCGTACGTGAAGCGGCACGTCTGCGTCGCGAAGCACATCTTGAAAACGTTCGACAACGGGAAGCGGCGAGGAAGCGCGCATATCGCCAGGCGAACCCAGACGTGAGAGAACGCCAGGCGTCTGCAAGACACACCCACAGAAATTAGTTTACGTCGCGCTCACCAGGTGCACGAGTATAAATAATCTCTACCTCACGAACGCAAAAGGAGACCACAAGTTCTACCACAAGGCGAGCAACGAGGACAGGGCCATGGCAAACGAATTCCAGCGGCTCGATCAGCACCGGCTACCTACCGTCACGCAGCGGTACCGTCAAGCCCTGAAAGAAGACGTCGATCACGTCAACTAGTTCACGTTTGCCCTCCTCAATGTCCGTTCTCTCAATGCGCATATGGACAATGTGGAACGGGATCCCATCCTAACCGAAGTCGACATGCTCTGCTTTACCGAGACCTGGAACGCCAAACGACCCTACATCAATGGCTATGCACCAGTCGTATGCATCCATGACTCGGTACGACCTGCCGGTGGTGTTGCAGTTTACGTAAAGCAAGCCGAAGAGGCCCGGAACATTGAACTAACACTCTTCACGGAGAGCGACGATGGAGAAAGTGCTGCAATCGACTTTGGTGGCATCACCGTCTTGACAATGTACCTGGCACCAAATGTTTCCATCGAAGACGTCAAATGGATCATCGATCGAGACATGCGTATATACGAGTAGTCGAAACCTTTCATGCTCGTCGGTGACTTCAACGTTGACATTACAGACCCCAACAAACATTGCTTGATGCATCACATGTCAGAAAAGTACGGACTCAAATGCATCTCCTTTGAAAACCCCAACCCAACCACCATCAGAGGCACCTGCATCGACATCGTGTTTGCCAACTGTCATCTGCAACCAGTGCAAGAACCACTTAGCTTACATTTCACCGACCACAAAGCGGTCATAATGAAAGGACAACGGAAACCAGCAATAAATGTTTGATAAAATATTTATTCAATCGTTTCACGTCAATTTTATCGGGCGAATTAACGGAAGAACGTTCACGGTTTTACCGATGATTACTTCCAGGAGCTTCGCCCAATCTCATCATCATTCACCTCGTGGATCTGCTGTAATTTTTTTTCACGGGCTCGGGCTGGGCTCGAGCACCGCATGTTTTTTTTTGACACGGGGCCGGGCCATGCTCGGGTATTCTGACGCGGACCCGGGCCGGGCTCGGACTGTCTAGTGGTGGGCATGTAACGTGCAGCGAGTTATTCTCGCGCGTCTCAACTCTGAAAAAACTGTTGCCCTGGCGCAGCTGGGGAAGCTAGCAGTGCTACTCCTGTGTGCTTCCCTTTTCTTCTTCCGTCGTATTTTGCGCTGTTCGAAGAGAATGTAAAGTCCAGAAAGACCGAAGTGGGCTTAAACCAAAGGATGCCATTGTATCCTTCACCTAAATAAATTAAATAATGCTTTCAGCGCGGTGTAAGCGCATTCGCAACTTGCTGATTCTTCAAAGGAGAATTGGTAACACGATGACTGGTAAGATCAGATAATTCGTCACGTGGCTTAAATAGGGCACTGCGTCCATCCGTGATTGCACGCATGTTCTCAATCGGCCGCCTAGCAGCAGCGCATTTAGCTGCACCATGGAGGAGCGAGAAGCTTTCTTTCTCCATTTACTCCATCCATGCACTGCGCTCACGACCGGTTGTGGCTGCGCTTCGGCTAGAGTGTACTAGAATACGGTTGAGTGGGACGAGCGGCTGGGGCGGCGCATGCTTTGCAGTGAGCTAGGCGCCCGACGTGGATAAATACTGTGGCGGCGCTGCGATAGAAGTGGATTGGGCCGCATCAAGGCCACACCGTTGGAAACTTCTGGCGATACTGCTCGGCAGGGTCATTCGTACTTCTTGGCGCGCTGGCATTTGCATTCAGAGGGCTCAAATGGTGCTCATAATTGCATATGACATGTATTTGTGCCTTAAGAATAAATAAATTTCATTCTCTTCTTTATTTTATTTTTTTAATGCCACTCGGTGATTTTTTTCGGCGTCGGGCCGGTTTCGAGCCGGGCTCGGGCAGGACATCGGGCCTAGGCAAGGGGGTGGTGGGCCGGGTTGGGCGGGTAACGGCCTGGGCCAGGCCCGGATCTCGCCATAGATTCTTTTGGTCGGGCTCGGGCGGGCAGCCCAACGTATCAACGGGCCCGGGCCGGTCCCGGGCTGAAAAAATTAGCCTGCGCAGTGCTGTCACCGCCGACTCTCGCTCGGCTCTCGCCCGCCTCTCCCCTAACAGTGTCGACAACGGCGTTTAGCCGTTCCGTCAAGTAGACATCGCGCTAGCACTCTTATCAGTTGCGCTTACGACTCGTCATGGCCCGGCCAGCGTTCCGTTTGTTCGGAGGAACAACGCAACGAGCGACGGGAAACTGGCGACTCAATCTCCCACGCAAAAGGAGGACAGCACGAAGGCAGCGCGGAGGGATGGGTTGCGGCTTCTGCTCTGCGAGCAACTTGCACATTGCGCGACGCCAGGCGGTTGCGCGCTACGTATCTTGAAAGCGATCTGCAACACGGCTCCTACCTTTGTATGTGCTGTGCTTTCGCCACTCAGTTTCCGTTGAAGTGATAGACCGCATAAACCTTCGCCCGCTGCTGCTGGTGCGCTTGCTCACGCCAGCGTTTTGGCAGCGGTTGTGTGCGGTTACACAAACAACGCGCAGAACTGTTGTCGACCGCGGTGGCAGTCGCGATGTTTACGTGCGCGGTGTAAACGCGCGCGGTGTTTACGTGTGTATGAAGATTGTGCCAACCTTTGCCGTACACCCTATGGTGGTGTACCGTAGCGACCATATGGCCATGGTCTCTGTGGTCCCTAAATAAATGAAAGCCACCGGATCATATATATTTCTCATTCTTAAATACTTCAAATAACCAATTACACTCATCATCATCAGCCTATCTTTTATGTCCACTGCAGGACGAAGGCCTTTC
The DNA here is from genome assembly GCF_013339745.2 of Dermacentor silvarum. Classification (NCBI taxonomy): domain Eukaryota; kingdom Metazoa; phylum Arthropoda; class Arachnida; order Ixodida; family Ixodidae; genus Dermacentor; species Dermacentor silvarum. The sequence goes on from NC_051158.1 coordinate 73,725,015, forward strand.
CCTGCGATCTCCAATTACCCATGTCTTGCGCTAGCGTATTCCAACGTGCGCCTGCGAATTTCCTAACTTCATCTCATCTGGTTTTCTGCCGACCTCGACTGCGCTTCCCTTTTCTTGGAATCCATTCTGTAACCCTAATGGTCCACCGGTTATCCATCCTACGCAATACATGGCCTGCCCAGCTCCATTTCTTGCGCTTAATGTCAACTAGAATATCGGCTATCCCCGTTTGTTCACTGATCCACACCGTTCTCTTCCTTTCTCTTAACGTTAGCCCTAAGATTTTTTGTTCCATCGCTCTTTGTGTGGTCCTTAACTTGTTCTCGAGCTAGTTAAGGACCGAGTTAGTGTGGTGGCGTGGAGCAGAGGTAGAATACCCGGCTTCAAATCTGAAGGTCGTAAGTTCGAATCCCACTCCAGTCCACTACATTTTTCAGGCATGAAGTGGTGCCTGACACCGGCAAGAAAAAAATATTGCCGAGAGCTAGTGGGGCTATACTAGTTCAGGTGCAACCAAACCAGGAAATCCCAATAAGCTTCATCAAAGTCACTCCCTCCCCAGAACAGGAATTGGCCTCCTTCGTGCAGTATTCGGCCACTACCTACCTCATGACTCCGACCAATTACACCACCACATCTTAATAGTCAAAATTGTAAATACCTAATTCTCACCATAGTACAACTTCGCTGGTCTTCCATATCCACCCCAGTGGCCGGGCTGACAGTTTTTTTTTTTTTTTTACAGCAGACCCTACTTCACTCAACCACAATTAACATCGTATGCACATCAGGCGTAATACTTCTCTATTTTCGCAGAATTTGTACCTGTTTGCGATTATAGTTTCTCCTGTAAAGTTTGATAAATTCTATGTCGTTCACAAGCAACAAACAAAGTTATATGGAGTTCTCCGATCGGTAATTTATCAGTAAGGCCATATGTAACCCACACGCTTCTAATCGTCCCTATATATTACATGCAACCAGCTCTATAGTTCCCAAAAATTTACGTATGTTGATTGGTGTAGGCAGCTGACTCACTCCACGCGTGCCCAGTATACTGCAGTAATATAGGGAGAAACGACTGTCCAGTAAGTACTTGTAAACTCATGATTAAATAAGTAATGTGTAAGTTTTGCAACACATTGCACTCAGTATGCTTCCATTTACACAAAATATGAATACAGTGTGGCATAGAGCTTTCTCCGAAACCGACATTGCATGCCGGATAACGGCCATTTAAAACTTTCAAGTACTTATGAATTTGTCGTCACCTACATTTGTTTTCTAGAAAGCATGAAACTGACTATAATGGCCACTGTGAGATTTGCAAACATTTGTTGAAGTATTTTAAGGAAACCCGTGAATAACACACTACCCTGAAATATTGTACGCGCCTAATTCAAAGTATTACGATTATTGACATGTAATAAGAACTTCCTGGCATGCAGACATCTTTGAAGAAGTTGGGTAAGCTTGTAAATTATGCTTTTAACTATTTGTCAAGCCGACATATTTTTTGCGGCCACACTAACTCAGCGTCTATGGTGCTGTGAGCAAAACACGAAGACTCGGATAAATTTTTCTACGGAGGCTTCATTTGCCCTACACCAGTTTAACTTAGGTCGTACATCACCTACATCACGTGCTATCAGAATGAAAAACCATGACCAAACATGATTCCTATAATATCGAAAGATGCTCAAGCACACCGGCTCTAGTTAAAGATCAGAGAGCAACAATGACATAAGTGAGCCTCGTTAAAAAAATGAAATAATGGGGTTTTACAAGCCAAAACCACGATCTGATTATGAGTCACGCCGTAGTGGGGGACTCCGGGAATTTGGACCTCCTGGGGTTCTTTAACGTGCACCTAAACCTAAGTACACGGGCGTTTTCGCATTTCGCTCCCATCGAAATGCGGCCGCCGTGGCAAGTGAGCCTCCTTTGACTAAAATCGTAGAGATATTGGCTCGGCGGGATGGCCATTTTGTTTAACTGCAAAAGTGGGTAATACAATAACTTTAACAAATTTTCTCTCTCTATGTGAAATAGAAGCAAAATTAGCATGATATAGAAAACAAATCGGTCTATCCTTCGATGCTACCTCAAATTTTACTCAGCCTGGACAGCGCAGGCACGCACTAGCTACTTTCGCTGGTGGACGCAACACTCTGCAGTTTACACGTAAAACAGCCCCAAATTGAGAGGACCTCAATTCTTTCAGGTTTAAAGTGCTAGACCAGGTAACGAAGAGGACGAAATAATATCAGTATTCCTCTTATTCAATAACGGGCAGTCTCAAATTCACATATAAGTTTTCGTTTTAATGAAGCTTTCCTTTCCTTGACGGTTACTCCGTGAGAATTCGCAAATATTTACTGCATCTAGTACAGCATGAAAGTGTAAAATAATTATTGCGCATAATATTCTCTCGTGGTGGTGCTTGAGTAAGCTAGGAAATTGCATGTGGAATTTTGCCATTGGCTGTAATCACACTAAGAAGCTGATCCGTAAACAGCTTCAAGCTGCCGAAAGTGATATGAAAGGTGATAAGCCAAAGGCAGAATAGCAAATAGAAAAAAAAATGAGCGTAGCTTGTACTAGTGGTGCAAGGCTGGAGCAAACAGCGGAGCTTGTGATCGACCTAGCTCATTCAGGCGTTAGTCAGGCGCAGTCAGGCGTTAAACGTGCATATTCTCGCTTGGCCGCACGGCGCGCTTCAAGATGAGCGGCTTCTTCTTCGGATGTCCGAATCTTCTTTGGTGGTCCCATTGTCAAGGCTACATGTACTCGGCACAGAGTCGACGAAAGTTCTGCCGCCGTCGCGGCGGCCCCGAGCTGTATCCTGGTGACGTCATGACTAAGCTCCATCTCCACATCATCATCCAACTGCTAACGCGGCTGGGCGAAGCGTGTAACTAGGTGGTAGCAAAGCTTGGCGACGCGATGACACGGCCTGGCGAAGCGTTGACATGTCTAGGCGAAGCAAGGCACATGTGGTTGCTAGGCGACGCCGAGTACGTCATGGCTAGACGGAGCAGGTGCGCGGTCGTAGCAGCTCGGCGTGGTGGTGCGGGCGGAGGCGAAGTGAGGCGCGGCGGAGCCAAGTGGACGTTAGGCAACGCGCGGTGATATCATATCCAGGCGCAGTTACTGGTCGTATGTGCCAACATCCGGCTTAAACAGCTCCACTGCTAAATAGGAAGGCATGATTATCTCCTACACCACCCAGCAGTGCGACCTCTACAATTATGGACGTTATAGAGATCGAAGAACGTTTCATTCTCCCAGCAAGCAGACTGTACCGTGGTGCGAATGTTTGCTACAACCATTAAGAGATGAAACGGCCAGATACTGACGTCGCTGACTTTTTACTCTACGACATCATTTTAGTACACGGCGCTCGGAGCCATTTACAAAGTGACCATGGCCATAGCTTTCGCTCGGCAGTCGTCGAATACATCCTCCGCTCCTGCTCGACAAAGCACAAATTCAGCACGTCATACCATCCACAGGCGAACGGCCTCACGCAGCGCCTCAACCGGACCATCACTGGCATACTTTCGAAGTACGTTGCGACCGACCACACAGATTAACATCTTCATGTACCATATGTGACGTATAATTACGTACACGTATAACGTACACGTATGTGACGTACACGTATAATTTATCGCGTCATGACACCACCGGCTATTCACGATTATATCGCTTATACGTCCGAGATCCCGCGTTGGCCTTTAGCGCAACTTGTCGGGAAGGCTCTAGTGATGGCGTACCGCCTAGCGTAATTGGTAGCGACGGCGACTCATTTATTTCCGGAGCCCGAGAGAGGAAACGGCCCAAGAAGGTCTAGACCAACTAGCAAAAAGGATTCGGGCGTAACGTCAATTGGTAGGAGACATCCAATTGGAAGCGCGGAGAGCATCTTCCTGTGCTGACAGTACTCACAAGCGGTCACGTAACGCTGCGCTGACTGGGCGACGCCCGACCAAAAGAAGCGCCGGCGTACACGAGACGCCCAAGTGCCCAGCCAAGGGGGAATCGCGAAGTTGGCGGAGGAAAGTCGAACGCAGGTGCGATGAGATGACTAAAAGAACGTCAAGGCTGTGGGGATCAACACTACGGTGGTTTTATGACCAGTCCTTGAGGAGAAATAGCCGGATAGCGGCGTCACTAGGCGTGTATTTTAGCCGGTCGATGAGGGTTCGTAACGAAGTGTTCGCCGTTGGTCGTTGCCGATTCGAAACTGCGACACAGAGAAAACGGAAGGGATGGCGTCCGCATCTGCCGGTTTTTTTCACGAGGTAGCGGAGCAAACAATGTGCATTCTGGTGCAAACGTCCCTTCTTATATACGAAAGAGAAGGTACAGTCTGTTTCACACTTTAAGAACTAGGAGCGCCTTGGAAGGCGCTCCGAGTTTTCCCCCAAGTGTGTAACAGACTGTATATTCTTGCAGGCTTAAGGCCCAGCGAGCGAGTCGTCCGGTGGGGTCTGTGAGCGAGGATAGCCAGCAGAGAGCGTGGAGATGAGGGATGACATGTATGGACGTAATTCACCACAGCCAACACAGGAGCGAGGCACTCGCGCTCGGCGGGTGATAGAAGTCGGCCGGCATAGGCTATAACGTAAACATGTCCACGCTGGTGTTGTACTAATACTGCTCCGATGAGGTACCACAGACATCATTTTAAACTTCCCTTTAGGCAATCGGGTCAAAGGGGGCCATGATTTGAGGCGTGGTAATGGTCAGGACCCCCCCCCCCCCCCCCCCAAAAAAAAAAAACAAAAAAGAAAAAAAAAAACGGGACGTCTTTTTTCAAAATGTACGTAAGGGGACGTGCAACAAGGTCATCGATGACCACTGCAGCAGCAGTGGGACGAGCTCTGCGAATCCATTGACGGACAGATGCGCAATGGCAAGTCCTGGGGTTTGCTGAAGCACCTTCTCGACGAAAGCGGCTCCCAGTCAAATCAGAAGCATACGCTGGCCCGGGCCTTTCACGAAGCCACCAGGTCTCACGCGGTCGATATACTCCTCTCCAAGCTCATTCAGAAGTACCAGCCCGTCCGGCGCGACGGGGATCCCGCGACCCAACTTCCGGACTACCGAGGCCCTCCTCGCGCTGAGCTGGACGAAGACTTCTCCGTTGCCGAAGTCAGACACACCATCTTCGTGCTCAACCGCAAGTCTGCGCCGGGTCCGGACGGAGTCACCAACAGAATGTTGAGAAACTTCGACGGCCCATCGATCAACTTTCTCACCGACAAGATAAACGAGTCCTGGAAGAGCGGCGTGGTTCCTGCAGAATGGGAGTCGGTCTGCACGGTGCTCATTCCCAAGCCCGGCAAGGCCCCGAACATCGAGAACCTCAGGCCGATTTCTATAACCTCCTGCGTCGGCAAGGTCATGGAGCGCGTCGTCCTCAACAGGCTCAGCGGGTACCTCGAAGACAACGACGTTTACACGTACAACATGATCGGCTTCCGCGCCGGACTCTCGATGCAGGATGCAATGAAACTAATCAAGCATCAGATCGTGGACGGCCGTTCCAGAGACATCAAAGCTCTGCTCGGTCTGGACCTCGAGAAGGCTTTCGAAGCGTGCTCCGTGCCTTTATCGTCAAGACCATTTCGGACCTAGGTCTCGGTTAAAGATTTCTCAGCTACGTCAGCTCTTTTCTAACGGACAGGACGGCCAAGCTTCGCATTGGAGACTTCCGCTCTGAAGGTGTGCCCCTTGGAGGACGGGGCACTCCTCAGGGCGCCGTAATCTCCCCCACAGGCGATCGACGTGATCGAGGAGTACCTCCGCTACACTGGACTTAGGTGCTCCCCCGCCAATTCGGAGCTCCTGCTTTACAGAAAAGAGAAGGGAGGAAGACCCAAAGATTGGAAGCCAGTCTCCAAAAGCAGCATCAGTCTTCGCACTTGTTACGGAGGGGTGATACCCAGGGTCGACGTCATTCGGGTCTTGAGCATGTTTGTCGAATTCAATGGCGGGAACGGAAGGGCTCTCTGCAAGATCATGACAAAGATGGACAACGCTTTCCGTCTCGTTCGCAGAATCGCAAACAGACACCGAGGCATGAAGGAAGCCAATCTCCTCAGCCTGATCAACGCCTTCGTATTGTGCCACTTCACGTACACGATTTCCATGGACAACTGGCTCAGAGCGGAGCGAGACAAGCTCAGCGCTCTCATCCGCAAAGTAGTTATAAGGGCTTTCGGGCTATCCATTAGGACCCATACCGAATATCTCCTTAAGCTGGGGGTACACAACACCGCCGAGGGGATTGCCGAAGCCCAAGAACGCTCACACCTCGCTCGCCTGATCACCCCAGCGGCAGGTAAACGTATCCTCGAAGAGCTGGGTTATCCTCCTGCGGTATCCTCAAAGGTCAGTACCCCGATTCCTAGGTGCATTCGAGACAAGTTCGAAGTGGCCCCCGTGCCTCGAAACGTCCATCCCTTCCACAACAAGGGTAGACGCAAGGCGAGAGCAGTAGCAACTCTCAAACAGATCAATCAACAAGGCATCAGAGCACGCTTCGTCGACGCCGCGGAGTACAGCGATGGAAAGACCTTTGCCATCGTCGTGGTCGAATCCAGCTGCAATCTTTCCAATAGCGCTTGAATTCGCACTTCAGACCCAGAAGTCGCCGAGCAAGCCGCCATCGCCCTCGCCCTGCTAGACGATCGTGGTTCTGAGATCTATAGCGATTCCAAAACGGCAGTTAGGGCTTTTCAGAAGGGTCGCATCGCCGAGAAAACTGCTCGTCTTCTTAGCGTCTCCAATCCGGATGCTCTCACGCATCATGTGATTCACTGGTTTCCCGCTCACGTAGGGTCGGTCGAGGGTGCTCCCCCGAACCTCAATGAATCTGCTCACGAGGGTGCGCGCGACCTCACTGACCGCGCTTCCTCTGTAAGGAGAGCCGACACCCCTAACTACTACGGCCACAGGGATACTCCCACTACTCACAACGAGGTTACGAAATTCTTCTACTTGTCTAGAAGGGTCTTTCGACCCCCTCACCGCCAATTGAATAGGGCGCAAGCTGTTTCGCTTAGACTTTTACAGACCGGCACATGTCCGTGTCTGGCCGTTCTTCAGGAAGTTCACCCTGACGAATATCGCGACAACGCCTGCCCGTCCTGCGGGCAGACCTCCACTCTAGCACATATGCTCTGGGAGTGCGGGTCGAGATACCCCAAGTTCAGCGAAAATGAGTGGGACTCGCTTCTGCATAGCCCCGCTCTAGACAAGCAAATCCGGGCTGGCCGGCGTGCCCGCGACCGGGCAGGTGGGCTAGACCTGCCGGTCCCGACGTGGGACTAGCCGGCTGCGCGACGAGTTCGCGTCGTCGCCGGACCTCCAATAAAAGTTATTTCACTCATTCCCGCGCTCTCGCCGCCTCTGGGTCCGCTTGCCGGCGTCGCCGTGGTGCTGCACTGATCACAAGGCAGTTTTAATGAACGGAAAACGAAGTCCGCACCTCAATACCGCATACGACCAATAAAACAACATTATATATATACTGTGCCCATGTGTTGTCACTCATTTGCATGTTCGAGTGGGCAATGTACGGGGGATTCACGGTTACCCGAATGATCCCCCGGTGCTTCGTCCACTCATAGTCATTCACTTCGTGGATATGCGGCGTTTTTTTTCTATTTTGTCTAAAGTATTTCAGAATTGTTGCAAAGCAAGGGTCTAGCTGTGTAGGGTCCTCTATTGCAGAGTCCGGGGCGGCACGGTGAAATGTAAAGCCTCGAACCGCCTCGTCCGCATCCTTGTTCCCGGTGACGCCCTCGTGCCCCGGTGCCCAAGTCACATTGAGACCCCATTGAACCGTGGGATGGGACCCCATTGAACCGTGGGGTCCCATCCAGTCCCGGCAAGTATTCGGAGCGCCTGTGCTCTAATTTTGCCCCTTAGATAGTTTCTGCAAGCTTTCTGTGAGCCTGTGATTATCGTTAATGGCGCTTTTCGCGTCCAGCCCTCTTTCATTGCGAGCGCAATAGCAACGTATTCCGCTTCTGTTGTAGAGGTGCGATCTATTGAAGCTCCAGCTGTAATTTTACCTCTACGGTCCATGACCACTGCCACCGCCTTCCTTGCATCTGTCTGATAAGGCGCAGCGTCAGTGAATCTTGCCGTATTCATATATTTTGCATTTATTTCCTATGTATTGTGCGCTAGCCTTTGTTCTCCCAACATGCAAGGCAGGATCCATGTTATTTGGTATGGGGGATACCGTGTACCATTCTCTAAGTGCGTTGGGTATCTCATTAGTTTCTTGGTGTTTTTGTATTATTGCATCACGCGCTAACGAGCTTAAGGATTCTCTACCTGTTGGAGTCTGGAACATGCGATTTTCTTGTGTTCGTAGATGCGCGTTGGTATAAACAACAGGAGGAGTGTTCTTCCTCTGTCACATTTAGACTTTTACAGTGAAGCTGTTTATGCGGACCCTGTGCCGTCTTTGTCGGAGTTTGCTAAAAACGGGCCACGTGACCTAGCGGGAGAGTAGAGGAAAAGAAGAGCTCAGCAGGGGGAAAAGGGGTTGGAGTGACCGCATTCCCCCTGTCAGAAAGCCGTGAGAGGGTGCAGATGAGAAGGAGAACGGGTAGGGGGTTGACGTAAGTCACTCCGTCCAATACTCGCGTGTAGGAAAAAAAGTAGGTCAACGGAGGAGTGGGGTGTAAGAGGAGAAGCCCGTGGACGCCGACGCGTCCCATTCCCGGCAAATAGCGCCATTCGGGCCAGCCAATCGCCCGTGATTGCACAGCTACGCTGTTCAGTCATCGTCAAAACGTGGAAGGGGCGGTGATTTTTTTCTCGTATTGCCCCTGGCAAATCGGCAGGCGCCCGGAGATTACGTGACTGCACTGTGAACCAAACAACGTTGATGTTTGCTTCTCCATGCCAGTTTTCTCGCAAAAACGCGCAGCGTTCCCGGGAGTCAGTGGTTCTTACTACTAATTAAAAACCATAATGGTGTGCAGCCTTTTGGGAAGAGGCTACATCAAATTGGTTTTTGAACAACCGAGTAATAGCGCGTAAAATGCTGTGGAGCCGCGCATGCTTGAGCTATTATAACATGTCCTTTCCAAATTCGATTTTTCTTTCTATTTACAACTATAATACCAGCTATATTCGGACATTGTATAATACTTACTACCACCTTACTGCCTTTTAACTTTACAGTCATGGTTTCTCGTTCCATCTAATAGCGGCCGCCCTTGACCTTTTTTTCGAGCTAATTCATTTTGACTGAATGAATGTGCACAGTGTTACATTATTATGGTGAGCTACCGGTGGCGTTTTGAAAATTCCAGCCATATGCGCGTCATTCCACTTTTCTGTCTGAAAGTAAATTTCAACACCATGGCTTCCTGTTCCTATTAGGCATGCACAGATTAGCGTTTGCCCAGCTACAAATAGCTGATTACCACCATAGGCTCTTAACGCTAATCCCATCAGCGTGTAGACGGTCGTCTACTAGGCCATTCGCATGAAATATTGTCCTACGGAGAACAGCCTCGTCTTGTGTACGTTATGTGATTCTCAATATAATCCATTTGCGCTTACGCACCTGTTTCTTGTTTGTTTTGCTACTGCTGTGAGCTTTATTTCTCCATTGCTTTAATTTTATTCTGTTCGCAGCCTGCAAACAGCTCAAATACACTCTACCTCGTGGGATACTCCTCCACGTTGCGCCGCTCGAATATAGACTGTGTCAAATCAGAGCACCGCAACCCGACAAGCAAAGATATCAGACGAATTCTGTCGATGAATATTTATGACCCGGTAAGCAAAACCAACGGTATCTTCACCGCGTTACTTGTGGTATATTGATCACAGATTTGCCAACCTATACATGTGTACTTGCTGCACCACAAACTGTGATAACAAAGCTTGGTCTCAGCAACATGACAGAACCGTTTATTAGCATCGTCTATTCGGATGCCACTGAGTTTTTTATAACGAGGGTGCTCATAGTGATATACACAAAAATCTTATATTCTTCTTGGTGTTTGTGTGATTGTTCCAAAACGCGCCCAGAAAATGTTCCGATATACCTAATGGTAATATTCATGAATAAATGATTCTGCAAGCCTGTTACTGAGCGAAGGAAGCTCCGCTCTTAAGAGCCTGAAATCAAAGGGCTAATTGACAAATAGCAAAAGTCCCATGAACTCATGCCAAAAGGATATGTCCATGCTGTCCTACCAATTATCGAAATCCGTGGACGCGAAGCTACGTTGATGGAGATGCGTTACTAATAAACAGTCCCTTAGTCGAAATCAATATAGAAAATACTCTGTTATGTTAATAAATGAAATGCTTCGATTATGCAAATGGAATGTTGATATTGTTGCGAGGCGGAAAGCAGCACAAATGTAGTTTATGCACGCGAATGTTAAAGGCACCAGCTGACACTAGAATATGGCTGCGGAAGCGCCAGCAGCAACAACACTTCTTCGCCATCGTCTCTGGTCTGCTTGTCCTGTTCTTCTGCATAGCTACACTTCGCCCCCGGGGTTGGAGCGCCGACCGGGCGCAAGCGATTATGGCCCGGCAATGGCACGCACGTAGGGCTTTAAACGGAAGAAATGAACAACATCGGTTCTTGGGTGTACGGACGACGGGCCTGGCTCTTCGGTAGCAATCTCATATGTCACATCCAAAAGCTTTTGCAGTATTCGGTCGGGACCTGAATATCGCGACAGAAGTTTGTCCGATAGGCACACACGATGAGATGGTGACCACAGGAGCACGATGGAGCCAGGTAAATACTGAACATCCCTATGGTGCGTATTGTAACCAGATTTCTGGGAATCAGTGAGGTAAGTACAGGCAATCTGACGGGCATGTGCTGCAATAGAAAGTGAATCGCGGGCGTAAGCGGTGTGCGACTACGTGTCTCTTGGAGGAAGTGTCTTCTTAGTAGAACGCTTCTATCTGTGTTCTGTGATTTCTGGCGAAATCTCCGGAATTTCCTGGTGCCTCGGCTCCCCGTCTTGTGACCATGGAAGCGGAGCCTTCCAGAGGCCCTCCTGGCCAGAGGCCATCACAGCCGTCATTCACGAGGAAGAGAGGAAGCATGCTCAGCGACACCGAGGACACTGAGCTATACTCCGTGTCGGGTGATGACTCATCGGATGATAGCTTCATTTCTGTCCGCAGAAAGAGGGCCAAAAGGAGGACTGCCAACGCGAATGCGTCAACGCAAGCGAGCACGGCGACTCTGAAGTCGTGCCCTGAACGCTGGCCTCACGCCATCGTGTTCGTGCCCGAGGAGCCCTCAAGCAACCTCCGATTGCTGAACAGGCAAGAACTATCTGTTTTCTTGGAAGTGGTCATGCCGAATAAAATTAAGGACATTGGGATAAATACGCGCAAAAATGTCCTCGCAATCGATGTTTACAACGGGAGTGCGCTCGGAAAACTGCAGCAAATCTCGGAGCTAGGACGCATCAAAGTGCGTTCCTATATCCCGATGGACGATGCGTCTACAGCAGGTGTAATCTATGACATCTATGTCGCCATTCCCAACGCGGACTTGCCTGTCCTCGTCAAACCAGCAAGTGAGGGTGTTGTTATCACGAATGTGAGCCGCCTTGGAACTTCGCGCTGCGTCAAACTGATTTTGAAAGGAGATTGCATACCATCGCACGTCAAAGTCGGACACTTCCGACACCCTGTTCGGCCATTCGTACAATAGCCTCTTCAATGCCATCAGCGCTTTAGGCTTGGACATGTCAAGGGGGCCTGTCCAAACTCGTTACTGTGTCCCCGGTGTGCTGAGCCTCACGCGGAGGACACTTGCCGGGCTACTGTCCTAAAGTGCAGCAACTTTAATGGTTGTCATGCTGCCTCGTCTAAGGACGGCCCTCGCATCAAGAAAGAGGTTGCAGTTCTCAAGGAAATGGTTCGGGACAATTCGTCCCACAGGGAGGCTGCTGAAACGATCCGGCGTCGGCGTCGGCGTCGCCGAACCTCCTCAAAAAAGGCAGAGAAACGAAAGGGAAAGTGGCCCCTCCATTGTAGCACCCACAGTCTATAGTCAGGCCACAAGGGCGCTAAACAGCACAAGAAATGCAGCTGAAAGGAAACTTTCTCAAGAAGAATGGCCTGCGCTTCCGAGCCAGCAGCTTCCCAAAGAACCACAGACTGTCAAGCCCGCTCCGGAGCCTAGTCCTGCCGCTGATGACATGCCCAAAGCAGATCGCCAAGTTACCTCAATGCTGCGTCCCCTCATAGATGCCATTCAAGTGATCTTGTCGAACATTGGAATCACGTCTGCTTGAAGTGCACTGAAAGTACTGGACGCCTTAAGCCCAGTGCTTGAATCTCTCGAATAGAGCCATGGCCAACCATCACCCATCCTTTCGAGAAGAAGTCAAGGAAGCGCCAATCATCCAGTCGAACGCAAGAGGACTAAAGTCACGCCTTTCAGACTTTCGTCAATATGTATATACTAATTTGTTCCCAATCATTGTCATATGTGAGCCTAACGTGTCAAAACCAGTCAGATTATCGGGATACGAAGCTGTTATGTCAGCAACAACGGGTGCCTGCAGCAAAGTCATCGTTTTTATTCGTCGAAAACTTACCTATGTTCGACAGCCGATTCCGCCTCACGATGGAAATCAATATGTTTGCCTAACAATCAAAAAGGGCAAAGTCATGTTTACACGTGTAGGCATCTATATACCGACTTCAAGTAATTTTGATTCGAAAAGATTAACGAATATTGACACGTCGATTAAGTGCATTTTCGTGTGTTGTGCGGTTCCCGTTCGCTTGCGCTTTATTTTGCGCGGGACGAAGACAACGAAGAAGACGTGCTGCTCGATCAGAGCTGTTCTGCTGTGTTGCCGGCTGTTGCTTGTCCTGTTATTGCGGTGACAAATTGGTGGATGCGCTGCGTACTGTCCTATGCACTAATTTGAGCTCCCGACGCTTCGAGTCCTTACCACCATTCCCACGATTCCGGAGGAAAACCGGGCACTTCGCCGCAGCCGCCACTTGCAAGGACTACCTCCTGAATACAGCCCATTGAGCCAAGTAAGGATGTCCACCACAGGGGCAAGTGCAAGTCAGACTCAAAAAAGCGACACAGTCCAATCCACCTCTAGTCCGAGTGTCGTCTACGCAGCGCGCATTCCGAAGTCGTTTCATGGCGACGTGTTCGAGGACGTGGAGGATTGGCTTGAACACTTCGACCGAGTCGCTGCAGTCAATGAATGGAATGACTCTCAGAAACTGCGCTACGTGTACTTTGCCCTGGAAGACTACGCTCGCACGTGGTTTGAGAATCATGAGGGCTCCATCACTAGCTGGCAAGAATTCCGACGACAGTTTCGCGAGACATACAGCAGCCCCGAAAGGAAAGAAAAGGCCGAACAGGCTCTGCAGAGTCGGTTTCAGAAACCAAATGAAAGCGTGGCCATGTTTGTCGAGGACATGTCGCACTTATTCCGACGCGCAGATCCAGGTATGGCCGAGACAAAGAAAGTTCGTCTCTTAATGCGAGGGGTGAAAGAACAACTTTTCGCTGGACTCATGCGTAACCCTCCAGCTACCGTCGCTGAGTTCGTAAGCGAAGCAACGACAATGGAACGAGCCCTACAGCAACGCTCCCAACAGTACGACCGCCAAAGCATCGTCGCCGGAGTGTCATGTTTCACCTGCGGACATGATTTAGCAGCACTCCGAGAGCTTGTGCGAACCGTTGTGCGCGAAGAGCTTGAGGAAGTTAGCAAAACTTCTTGTCAGCCGACTGTTACTGCGCTTGGTGACATCATTCGTGCCGAAATGAGGACCATGACCCAACCATTGGCGCCAACGCGAGCGGAAGCCCCAGTGCTGACATATGCCGAAGCCGTTCGGAGCCCTCAACCATCTACGGGACGACGTTTGCCTTGCCCTGTTTGAGCTATACCACGTCAATTTCCAGCTACAAATGTAAACCCGTATGAGGACGTAGGCCCGCGAGATATCATGCGGAAATCAAACGTGTGGCGCACCTCGGATAATCGGCCACTTTGCTACCACTGCGGCGAAGCGGACCATCTGTATCGTCAGTGTCCTTATCGGAGGATGGGCCTTCAGGGATTTCACCCTAACGCTCGTCCACCAAGTAATGGTGAGCGCCCACGCGAGATAGAGCAGTTCCTGGCTTCTCAGCAGCCGTGTTCTCCCGCACAAAGACACCAGTCACGTTAACCATCTTCTCGGGGCATCATGTCGCCTAGCCGTTACTCAAGGTTCGCTGATGTTCGCAACAGGTCCCCAAGTCCACGCCCACGTCAGGAAAACTGAGGACAGCGACCTCCGGGGGTGGGGCCGCTGCGGAGCGTCCTGACAAACATCCTCCGACACGACACGTTCACGACGACGATTTATCTGCCACGGCATTTTCTGATAACGACGCAGGACTTTCCGCCGATATTACCGTAACTGTCGACAATTACCCGGTCACCGCCCTCGTGGATACCGGCGCCGACTACTCCGTTATGAGTGGTGAATTGGTGGCTACGCTCCGAAAGGTGACCACACCATGGAATGGTCCCCAACTCCGCACTGCAGGTGGTCATCTCGTAACGCCGGTTGGGAGGTGCACTGCCCAAGTGCATATCTGCGGCTCTGCCTTCATCGCATCTTTCGTCGTGCTGCGGGAATGCTCCAGGCAGCTCATCTTAGGAATAGACTTTCTTAGAGAATACGGGGCCATTATAAATCTTCGAGAGCTGCTGGTATCATTTTCACCTAACGCAAGCTCGCACGAATGCAATTCGCACAAGGTAGCGTTGCGTGTCTCTGATGATTCTGTGACCGTACCACCTCGTTCCAGTGTACTGGTTACCGTACTGAGTGACGTGGACCGAACTACCCTTGGAGTTGTTGAAACCAATGTGTCTATCCTCTTCTCTCGTCAAGTATGCGTCGCCCGCGGCCTCCTCGAACTGACCAAACGGCCTGCTGAAACCCTAATTACGAAATTTAGTCGCGAATACCAGCACTTCACGAGGCACTCTGTTGTCGCTTAGTTCGAATAAATCGGCGACGCGAGAACCAGCCTATCACTCGCAGAACTTTCGTCCGTCCCACACGACGACAAGCAGTCTACAATTCAACTCGATGTGAATTCCGAACTATCGGCTCAACAGCAAGACAGTCTTCGCTCTGTTTTGCTTTCCTTTAGCGACTGCTTTGGCACGACGTCAAGAATCAAGCAGACACGCGTTGCGAAGCACAGAATTATAACCGAACCCGCCGAAAGACCCAACCGACAGCATGCATATCGTGTGTCTCGAAGAGAACAAGACGCCATTCGAGAACAAGTCAAACAAATGCTTGCTGACGACATCATTCAGCCATCTACAAGCGCATGGGTGTCACCAGTGGTGCTAGTAAAAGAAGGACGGCACACTGCGTTTCTGCGTTGATAATAGCAAACTCAACAATGTCACAGAGAAAGACGTCTATCCGCTTCCTGGCATCGACGACTCGCTGGACCGACTTCGACACTCCAGATACTTTTCATCCATAGATCTGCGTAGTGGTTATTGGCAAATCGAGGTCGATGACCGTGACTGGGAAAAGACCGCATTTATTACTCCTGTGCTCAGCTCCTGCGACTTTTCAAAGAATGATGGACACTGTTTTCTCCGGTCTTAAGTGGCAAACGTGTCTTGTTTATTTGGACGACGTCTCGTTTTTTCAGCGACTTTCGAGCAGCATCTCCAGCGTCTTCGTGCAGTGCTTGATGCGCTCCGAACTGCTGGCCTGTCAGTCAAGCCCGAAAAATGCCACTTCGGTTACGAGGAGGTGAAATTCCTTGGTCATGTCATCAGCTGCGATGGAATTCGCCCGGATCCTGAAAAAACGCGAGCTGTTGCTGCCTTCCCAACTCCTACGAACAAACGCGAGTGGCCGTTTTTTAGGACTTTGCGCGTATTACCTGTCGCTTCGTACCCAAATTTTCGAAAATAGCTGAGCCATTGCATTTTCTCACAAGGGACAATGTCACTTTCTTTTGGAACCCCGAGCAACATCGCGCTTTTTGTGACCTACAACAACGACTTCAGACTCTTCCAATCCTAGGTCACTTCGACGAAGATGCCGACACTGAAGTACACACAGACGCACGCAACGTCGGTCTCGGCGCCGTCCTTGTGCAGCGGCAAGAAGGTACAGAAAGAGTGATCGCCTACGCTAGTCGTACCTTGTCATCGGCCGAATCGAACTACTAGACTACAGAAAAAGAATGTCTAGCTGTCGTGTGGGCGATATCCAAGTTCCGACCATATTTGTACGGCAGACCTTTCAAAGTAGTCAGTGACCACCATTCGTTGTGTTGGCTTGCCGGTCTCAAAGACCCCTCAGGCCGCCTTGCTCGATGGAGTCTTCGCCTTCAGGAGTTCGACGTTACAGTTGTCTACAAGTCGGGACGCAAGCACACAGATGCCGACTGTCTTTCTCGCGCTCCTGTAGAAACGACTCCGCCTGAACTTACTGACGAAGACAGTTTCCTCTGTGCCGTCACGGCGTCTGACTTGGCTCAGCAACAGCGTGATGACCTGGAGCTTCGCCCGCTCATCGACTACCTTGAGGGCCAACTTGCGCAGCCACCACGGGCATTCCGCCACATAATTTCGTCGTTTTTTCTCCGCAACAACGTCTTGTACAAGCAAAGCTTTGACTCCAGCTCTCAAACCGATCTCCTGGTGGTGCCATCTGCGATGCGAGAAGAGATCCTGCAAGCTTGTCAAGACGAACCATCTTCTGGCCATTTGGGTTTCACGCGTACTCTCGCACGTATCCGCCACAAGTACTACTGGCCTAAACTGTCCCGCATCGTCAAGCTCTACGTGAAGACTTGCCGAGACTGTCAGCGGCACAAGACACCACCCATAAAACCAGCTGGCTTGTTACAACCTGTCGAACCACCTCGTGCACCCTTTCAACAAGTCGGAATGGACTTGCTTGGGCCATTTCCTAAATCTTCGATTGGCAACCGATGGATAATAGTTCCGACAGACTATCTCACTCGTTACTGTGAAACAAGACCAGTTTAACGAGCTACTGCTAACGACGTCGCTAACTTCTTCATTCACGCTATAGTCCTCCGCCATGGTGCACCAGCAGTGGTTATTACCGACAGAGGGACCGCTTTCACAGCCCAACTCCTGGAAGAAGTGATGACCCTCAGCGGCACTGTTCATCGTCGGGCGACCGCTTATCATCCACAGACGAACGGCCTAACCGAACGGCTCAACAAGACCATCGCTGACATGCTTTCAATGTATGTTGACGTGGATCACAAGAACTGGGACAGCGTTCTTCCTTTCGTAACCTTCGCTTATAATACCGCCGTTCAAGAAACCACCGGATTTACTCCTTTCCGCTTGCTTCACGGCCGCCAGGTCACCACAATGTTAGACGTAATGCTTCTGCCCGACGCCTTCGCATCTACTATAGTGAATGCTGCCCAATATGCTCAATGTGCCGTGGAAGCTCGTCAGCTAGCTCGCCTGCGCATTCGCTCTCAGCAACACTACGATGATCACAGGTACAATCTCCGTCACAGAGAAGTTACCTACCACCGCGGAGACAAAGTATGGATCTGGAGTCCCGTTCGCCAAGCGGGGAGGCTGGAGAAACTTCTCCGTCGTTATTTCGGGCCTTACCGAGTTCTTCAACGCCTCAATGACGTCAACTACAAGGTTGTTCCAGAGAGCACCACGCGAAGCTCCGCCGAACACCACAACCGGACATCGTCCACGTGGCTAGGATGAAGCCATACTACGCACGCTGATAGCCTACCGCCCCTACTTCGAAAGCATCGAGCCGATGCTTTTGAAGGGGGGGGGGGGGTAATGACACGTCAATTAAGTGCATTTTCGTGTGTTGTGCGGTTCCCGTTCGCTTGCGCTTTATTTTGCGCGGGACGAAGACAACGAAGAAGACGTGCTGCTCGATCGGAGCTGTTCTGCTGTGTTGCCGGCTGTTGCTTGTCCTGTTATTGCGGTGACAATATGTTGTCGGTGTGTCCTGCTCCATATGTCATCATCGGAGATTTTAATGCGCACCATATGGCATGGGGAAGCACAAGGACAAATGGAAGAGGACACAGACTCGCAAACTTTGCCTGCAACCACGACCTTTCACTCCTGAAGGACGGCAGCCCAACATTTATACGAGGCGTGAATTATGGCAGCTGTCTCCAGCTCTTTCGTCTCCAGCTCTTTCACAAGATGTGTTAAATGGTTTTTCTATATCGAGACACATGGTAGTTATCACATTCCCACGTACCTTATCATCAAAGGGATGTCCAGGTCCTTCCAACGGAAGGACCTGGACACCCATTAATTGACTCGACTAGGTTTACCTCCGCCATGAAACATGCTTGTCCAGATGGCTTGTCCTCTGGATTAGAGGAAACAATCAAGTGTGCAATGGGAGACGCCACACGCACGGTCACGGTTTCGTTGAAGCACACGGATTTGGATATAGAGTTGAGTGGCTTCGTGCACTCCGTCGTCGTGCGGAGCGGCGATACCAGGCGTACAAAATCCATTGATGACCTTAGGACAGCCAGATGACTCCGAAAAAAAAATTCAACGTCGCATGGATAGATTGGCATCACGACGTTGGACAATGTTTTGCCAGTCACTATACCCCCAGAAGCCAGTTTCCCACATCTGGAGAACCATACGTGGTCTGCGGTCCCTCCCTGAACAACGCTTCCCGTTCAAAGCACTGGTGCTTTTTCAGAGGCGGCTGGATGTTGAGGTTGCAGAGGCTTTTTGTGCTAGGATTGTTGGCCAAGCGACAGGTCCAGGCTGTCCAGCCCCCAGTGACATCCCCGTTTCGCGTGACTGCCGCATGGATCTCCTTTTCACAATGGAGGAAGTTGATGCGGCTCTTGCTCTATGCAGGCATTCTTCATCCCCGGGACCAGATGGAATAGCCTACAGCGCCTTGAAAAACCTGAGTGAATGCGCACGTAGAGAATTGTTAGATCTCTACAACGTATCCAGGCAAGATGGCATGGTTTCCCGAAGAATGGAAGACAAGTCACTTGGTTCTCTCCTGAAGCAAGGCAAGTCCCCACTTGAACTCACCTCATACCGCCCAATAGCGCTGGCCATCTGTGTGGGAAAAATAATAGAAAATATGATCCTTGCCCGCTTCGAGTGGTACCAGGAACACTACAACATGTTCCCAAATTGCATGGCTGGTTTTTGTCGAGATCGCTCATCGATAGATAGTGTTGTTTGTTGATCTCGCTACGTATGTCCAACATCAAAAGTCATGGAAAAGATTAACTGCTGCTTTGTTCTTGTCAAGGCGGCATACGATAACGTATCTCACGAGGCTATCCTCGGTGCTCTTGAGATGGTTGGCTTAGGTGGTCGAGTTTTTAAATGGATTTCTCATTACCTTTTCATGAGATCCGTTCTTTGTGTGTACCGGCGATGGTCAAACCGTAGAATCACTACAGCTACCGCGGCGTCCCTCAAGGCGGAGTACTAAGCCCCACCCTATTCAACCTCACACTCAATGGTCTCGTTGAACATCTGCCAGCAGCGATCAAGATATATATGTACGCAGACGACATATCTATATGGACTTCAGGTGTGACACGCCCTCAGATATGTGCAAGACTTCAAAAAGCTGTTATACTGACAGCTATATTCCTCCGCAACCAAGGTCTTAAAATCTCGTCAGACAAATGTGCACTGGGGGCATTCACCCTCAAACCAATGGCACCCTATGCCACCTCTATAAATGGCCAGATTATTGCTTATGAGAAGACTCACAGATTTCTTGGCTTAATCATTGATAGAGATCTCTCATGGAGCCCGCACGTGACCTACTTGAAACAGCGTTTGACAGCAATCTCCCAGCTTTTCACGTTTCTGGGCATGTCAGCACATGCATGTTGGAATTGTACAGGGCTCCTTTACTAGACTTCTTGAGATACAGTTTGCCCGTACTGAATAACACTTGCCAGACAAACCTTCGTGCTCTACAGGCTATTCAAGCTCAGGCTTTAAGGGTTTGTCTTGGTTTGCCGAAATGCACATCAACAGTGGTGACTATCGACTGCGCTGTAAGCAGTAAATCGGAGCTATTAATATACAAGCCCACCAGAAAGGTACGGCGACCCAAGGACTGGGTCCCCCCGGAGGAGCTGGATGTCACATTATTGACTGCTACTGGGGATACAATTCCCAAGGTTAGCTGTATCCGAATATTGCGCAGGTTCATCTCAGCGAGTGTACAAAACACGGAAACTCTACGTAGATTAGAGCAACATACTGTGGCTACGCTTCGCCTCATGGATGCATGAAGGAGGGCAATCTTCTTTGCCTCTTTCATGCCATCCTCATGAGCCATGTTCATTATGTTGCGTCTATATCTAATTGGCTCGCTGCTGAAAGGGAGAAGCTCAATGTACTGATCCTTAAAACTGTTAAAAGAGCACTCGGCCTTCCAATCCGAACTAGCACGGAGCATTAGGAATTCACAACACGCTGGATGAAATTATAGGGGCGTAACGCACGGCGCAGATCACTCGCCCGTCGGTCACCCGGGCGGGTAGGGAAATTTTGGCGCGTGCCGGAATTCCTACAATACTACAGGAGGAGCGGATCACCTCTCTTGACTCAGCCATTGGACAGCTACTCGTGATTAAACCTATTCCTAGGAATATGCACCCTCAATTTAAGATCGCACATCGCAAGGTGTAGGGCCAAGAAAATGTTGTAGCAGGCACAATCAAACTCGGGATCGTCGGCATTCACGGACGCGGCTCGCATGGATAGCAATTGTTATGTGGCCGTTGCGGTCTCCGAGCAAGGTACATTATTGTCGGCATGCTCTGTCGAGGCACCTTTCCCGGCAATAGCTGAGCAAGTATCCATCGCACAAGGGTTTTAGGACTCCACCCGTTATCATATCTATTCTGATTCACGTTCGGTGGTTAGAACCTTTGCCTCTGGCAGGGTGCCCCCGCTTGTTGCTAGGATTCTCAGAGATAGGACCGCCACTCCACACGAGATTATTTGGTTCCCGGACCATATGGGCTCCACGATCGGCGGCATCACCAACTTCAACGAGTTGGCCCACCCGGGCGCGAGGACTTGTTTTCCGCGCGGGGTTTCACGGCCCTGGGTCGTTGGACCACTCCGCCCCGCCCGGGGCCAAGCCTCTGGATGGGGATGCGGCTGATCGAGGGTCACCGAACATTCTAGCTATATTCAACGAAGTCACTTCGCATTATCGCTTGGGTCGTAGGGTCTTTCCTCCACCCCATTCGCATCTCACCAAGGGAAAAGAAATTACGCTCAGACTGCTACAGACAGGGGTTTACCCCTGTCCAGCTAGCGTTTCGGTATATGTGAAATATATCCTGACTGCCCGGACTGTGGGTGTGTGTGTACATGTGAACACATGATATGGGACTGCCCCCACTACCCAAGGAACTCAAGGCGAAAATCATCTCAAGACAAGGCTTTTATTCTGCCATCCAAAGTACGGATCGTCACCGTCAGTGATCGGGCAATCCAAGGGGCCCACGATGCCGTGGGCAGGTACTCCCTGCCTGTCCCAACGTGGGAGCGGCCTGCAGGAGGGTCGGGGTAAAACCCGGCTCTCCTACCTCGATCTTCAATAAGGTATTTATCTATCTGCTAGAGGACAAGTCATGCCAATGCTCACGCGTTCATTGTTC
>NC_051158.1:74046877-74159336 GCF_013339745.2 Dermacentor silvarum
GCACAGTACTTTTCTTCTATAGACCTTCGGTCCGGCTATTGGCAAATCGCCGTTGACGAAAAAGACAGGGAGAAGACCGCCTTTATAACACCCGATGGGCTCTACCAGTTCAAAGTTATGCCATTTGGCTTGTGCAATGCCCCCGCAACATTCGAAAGAATGATGGACTCCCTTCTTCGGGGTTTCAAGTGGTCTACTTGCCTGTGCTATCTTGATGACGTAGTCATTTTCTCGCCTACGTTCTCCAGTCATCTAAGTAGACTCTCGGCTATTCTGCGCATCCTTCGCAATGCAGGTCTTCAACTTAACTCTGCCAAATGCCGCTTCGGTCGTCGCGAGATCACAGTACTTGGCCATCTTGTCGATGCTACAGGTATACGGCCTGACCCTGCCAAAGTTAGCGCCGTTGCCAACTTTCCGACACCTCGCTCTACTCAGGACGTCCGTTCCTTTTTCGGCCTGTGTTCTTATTTTCGGCGGTTTGTGAAAGATTTTGCAGCACTAGCACGGCCCCTCACCTGCCTGCTTAAGAAAGACGCGACCTTTTCTTGGGGTCCTGCACAAGCGTCCGCCTTCTCCCAGCTGATAGGAATACTGACATCACCACCAGTGTTGGCTCACTTCGACGAATCTGCGCCCACAGAAGTCCGTACCGACGCCAGTGGCCATGGAATCGGCGCAGTTCTAGCCCAACGTCAGCATGGTCAGGACTGCGTTATTGCTTATGCCAGTCGCCTTCTTTCCTCGGCTGAGCAAAACTATTCTATCACAGAGCGAGAGTGTCTCGCTCTAGTTTGGGCCATCGCGAAGTTTCGCCCTTATCTCTACGGCCGACCCTTCACCGTTATTACTGACCACCATGCTCTATGCTGGCTGTCCTCTCTCAAAGATCCCACTGGTCGCCTTGGTCGATGGGCACTGCGACTTCAAGAATACTCGTATACCGTCGTTTACAAGTCTGGCCGCTTGCACCAGGATGCCGACTGCCTCTCCAGATACCCAGTAGATCCACCAGACGCTGCCCTGAGCGACTCCAGCCCGTGTGTTCTTTCCATCTCTCAACTCTTCAACATCGCTGCCGAACAACGCCTTGACGAGTCTCTACGCAAGATCATCGACAAATTGCACTCCCACGCTCCTGATCCTTCCCTGCGCCTCTTTGTACTCCAAAACGATACTTTATATCGTCGCAGTTTACTCCCTGACGGTCCTGACCTGTTGTTAGTCATCCCGGCTCACCTCCGTTCCACTGTCCTGGAGCAGCTCCACGACGCACCAACGGCGGGACATCTTGGCGTGTCACGCACATACGACCGCGCGCGCCGCCGTTTCTATTGGCCTGGGATGTCCCGCTCAGTGCGCCGTTACGTGGGCTCATGCGACCTTTGTCAGCGCCGAAAAAAGTTGACTCTGCCGCCTGCAGGACATCTTCAGCCTCTGGACATTCCTTACGAGCCTTTTCACCGCGTCGGTCTCGATTTACTTGGCCCGTTTCCCCTATCCACCTCTGGGAACAAGTGGATCGCCGTTGCCACAGATTATGCGACGCGGTTTGCCATTACGCGTGCACTTCCCACTAGCTGTGCCACCGACGTTGCCGACTTCTTGCTGCATAACGTCATACTCCAGCACGGAGCTCCTCGGCAACTGCTCACTGACCGTGGGAGACAGTTCCTGTCCAGGGTGATCGATGACATTCTAAGATCCTGCGCGACGCAACATAAACTGACTACAGCCTACCATCCACAGACGAATGGCTTGACAGAACGCCTGAACCGCACCCTTACTGACATGTTGGCCATGTATGTGTCTGCCGACCACCACGACTGGGACGTTGCACTACCGTTTGTGACATTCGCGTACAACACTTCCAAGCATGAGACCGCTGGCTATTCGCCGTTCTTCCTCTTATACGGTCGCAACCCTACATTGCCTATGGACACCCTGGTGCCTTCTTCTGGGTGCCCACCCACTGAATATGCTCAAGAGACCATTGCACGTGCCGACCATGCACGTCAAGTTGCTCGCACTCGATTTTCTGAGTCCCAAATCCACCAGCAGTCTCGCTACAACAGCCACCACAGGACCACCCACTTTGTCCCTGGATCGCTCGTTCTCCTGTGGTCCCCAGCACGACGCGTTGGCTTATCCGAAAAGCTGCTCTTCCAGTACACCGGTCCATATCGCGTGTGCCGCCAAGTGACTGATGTCACTTATGAAATCGCTCCACTGCTGCCTTCGTCATCCTCTGCTCCTCTCCGCAAGGACATTGTACACGTTGTCCGTCTCAAGCCCTATCGTGCCCCGGACACCCCTTAATACCTTGTGCGCTAGTTTTTTTTTTCATGTCTCCTTCGTTCACCTGCACCGAGTCGGTGCTTTCGCCGCCGGAGGGTAGTGTTATGAGCCAGTTGTCCGGCAGACAAAGAAGATGCTGAAGCATAGAGCAGAAGAGACGAGGAAGAGGTGAAACTGTGGTTCGCCATCTTTGTTGTTGTTGGCCAACATTTAGCCTTCTTGTACATAGTGTGAATAAACCCCCTTTTCTGTAAATCTCCCCGTAACAATATCTTTAGCTGATTGTATATATGGTATTTTAACATTCAACTTAAGAAATTGCAAATTCTTCTACTATATACATATAGTTGGTATCCACTTGAAAAAAAAATTTCCAGCATCACACTCAAGCATACAGACTTGAAAGTTTGTTGTGCCTACCTGGCCATCAGTTTAGTTTTTTTAACAGTTAAATCATCTTTCTTTGAGTGCGCGTGCATTGGGCTAGATCCCACATCATTATGCTGTGAAATTGCCGCAGTGTGAATTCACAAGACAAATTTTTGCACTGTGCCTTGTTTACTTTTCTACATTTCTGCATGCTAGATATGACACTAAAGCTTCCGCTGAAGATACTGTGCTTGTTGCAAAGGCCATGTTTTGATGCTGATTAATGGAGGGCATGAGTAAAATCATGTAAGAGTTTTGCGAGTACACTGGAGCAGCAACATCTACTGTTATTTTGTGTTTATATTCCTGAGCACCTACACATCCAATCAGAGGTATTTTGTGCTGTAGGCGAAACAGGTGGCCGCCTAGGTGTGGCACTTCTTGATGAGCACGATGGACACAGCACACCTTGTCGTCCCTCACTCCGTCTTATCATTTACATTTCACCAATGGGCAATGGACAATTTTGGATTGCCTTGGATACCCAATGTTGGCTGCATTTTGTATGACTGATTGTTGAAAGAACAGTGAACTGATGCCTGGAAATCTGTGCACTAACTTTCTTCCCATTTTAATTACAAATGCCTTACAATGTCTCTTAAAATTCTTCATCTGATACGCCTAAATTTGGTGCTGGAGTGGAGAGTATTGCTGTTATTTGACTTTACCTGGGGTGGCAAACACGTTCTAAAATTTATACCTCCAAAGGCATCAAAGGCGAGTTAGGGGATGAGCTGGGCTACGGCATGGCCTGCTCTCCCACAAATTTCACGAGCACTTTCACCGCGTTATATCTGACCAGGCAGCTCAGCAGCAGGAAAGTGAGCTCTTTTCCAGCCCAGTCAATGCAGAGCATTGGAAAGCTCTTGGTTGCATTTATAATAAATTGCAAGATTTGGTACTGTAATCTGCTGTTCAGTGTAGACAAACTTATTTAACTTTCATGCTACATAATTGCTATACAGACACACAGACATCATCATAAGCATTATTAAAATACATGTACTGAAGTGCCAATATTGGGTGCTTGCATTAGCGGATACCCGCTGCACCAGAAGAAAAAAAGGAAGAAATTGATAAAGCGTATGTATTTGTCTCTAAGTGCAGCAGATGTGCATGGCAGCTATGAATGCTGTAAAGAAAACCACTACATCTTTTTTCAATTCAAGGTTTCATTACTATCATCCATGTGAACTCGAACTCTTCCTCTAACGCATGCAAAATTTAAAAAATACAAGGGAAAGAGACAATAAAGGTACACAATTAATACCCCAATCTGCATTGCCACCCTTTATTTCATACTATAATGAGGTTAGCATAGTAGCTAGTGAGGACATGTGATGTTATAACCTAAAATGTGCCATCTAGTAGCAAAACTTCAACGCTTGTTGCATGACAGATACAATGGCTAATTGCTTGCTTTACGCATCAGCAAGCTGTATACCTTGTGCTTAGAAAACAAACGATTTACCTGCAGCATGTAGTATAACATAGATCACCTATGTAAGTCCCTTGCTGGTACATAAGGGCCTTATGTCAAGTGCTTTTTGAATGACAAGTTGAAGTTATGAGTGCAACATTCATGTTATATTCATGCTTCTGAAGTGGGAACCATAACTTATTAAGAACGCAGTAAAATTGTGTGTATCATTGGTAAGTTTCGCTGTAGAGCTTTCCTAAAAAGGTTGCGTGAAAAAATTCAAACGTGTACCAGACTTTAGCTAGTAAGAAACAAAGTATGAAAAATAATATAAACTACAAAAAAGTTATGCACAGAGCGTAATCAAATGGTGAAAATATGGACGCTCACACAGACTACGATATTAATACAGGTATTTATTAGTAACTCACAGCAACCAAACAAAATAGTAATAAAAAGGCAACTAATTAACAGTATGTAGCATGTCGTGAAATTTTACTGGGTCAGGTTCAGTGGCAATATCAGAGGGCAAGTTGTTCCATTCAATGATGTTGTGGGGTATTAAAAGGCGTGCATAATGTAACATGTGACATGGTATGAACTTGATTTTGAGGTGTAGATTCCGGCATGGAAAGATGACAGGTAATGGCCGAAAGAAATCGTTGTGAAGAGAAGTATGACGATAAAGTTTGTGAAGCAGGCAAAGACGCGCCGACATGTGGTGAAGGAATAGCACTTGTAAATCGGGACGTGCGTTTAATGATGACATGCTAGGGTAAGATGAATAGTTGGAAAAAATGAAGCAGGCAGCACGGTTTTTCCCCGATTCAATCTTGTCAATGATGCATGCCTGCCGGGATCCTATATTATCGATTTGTATTTGAGCTTCAGGCAGATTACTGTAGTGTAAGCAAATTTATGTATGTTAACGGGAGCATGCTTTAAGTTGTGTTTGATGATGCCAAGAGAGCGATTAGCAGCTGCAAGGATGGAGTAAACGTGATGGTTTCATGTTAAGTCGTAATGTAAGGGAACGCCTAGAAATTTATAGGTTAAGACAAGTTCCACAATACTACGTTCTACCCTATACGAAGTGGAGACTTGGGTGGCTCGGTTAGTAAAAGAAATAAATTTAGTTTTAGTAAGATTTAGGGGCATTAACCATGACTTACATCATGTGTTAATTGCATCTAAATCATTTCAGAGAGTTACATGATCGTTATCACAAGATAAGTGATGATAAAGTACACAATCATTGGCAAAAAGTGCAATGTGGGACAAAACACAGTTAGGTAAGTCATTATAGCACAATTAAAGAACAGTAACGGCCGAAGCACACTCTTCCGAGGCACTCCAGATGTGATGGGACTAAAGGTAGATTAAGAGCTCTTAGCAGAGGTGTACTGTAGTCTAGATGCTAAGAAATCAGTTATCCACTCTAAAACATTTAGATGAATATTAAGTCCTGAAAGTTTAGCAAGGAGTCTGTAATGAGGCACATGATTGAAAATATGGCGTCAACCTGGAACCCGGCATCAATAGATGAATTCAAATCGAGAAGAAATGCAGCGAGCTGTTTGTCACAAGAGTAGCCTTTTCTAAAACCGGGCTGAACTGTGATCTTGCGAATTAATAATGTGTTCCATAAGTTTGCAAATTGTGCTTGTTAATGATATTATTTGGTAGTTAAAGGGTGAGAAACATTTGCCGGATTTATAGAATGGATGACTATAGCCACTCACCAGTCATGAGTAATAGAACCAGTGGAAAGTGATTGTGTTAATAATGTGGACAGTACTCGACAGAGGCCCTGTGACGCATTCTTGAGTAGCTTGTTATTAAATTCATTGTGCTCTGTTGTAGATGACGTTCTTAGTCTTTTTAGTAAGGGAAGAATGCCCGACTCATTAATACAATTTCAGACATGTTGGGTCATGCGGGTAAGTAAGGGCATGTAGTGACATATTCGCAGGTGAACACTGAACAAGACGCATCATGTAATAACTGTGCACACTGTAACTTGGGAACTATGTCGCCACCAGAATTAGTTAAATTATGTCAGGATGAGAACAGGGGTTTATTATTCGCCCCAATCGCCAAGGGTTATTTGTCATAAATTATAGCTGTAACAGTGTTGACAAGTAGATTTTAGTAGCGACTGGTATTCTTTGTAACATATGTTATCCATGTCTCAGAATTTTTGTTTGTTTTATTCGCCGTTCAATAAAGGCTTTTATTTTTATTATTGAGGCAGTGCAGGCGTTTATTGAACCAGGGAGTAGAATTGTTGCATCTAATGCTAACAGGGACAAACATTTTGATAAGATTTGCAAATGTGCCTCTAAACATAACCCAGTTCTCTTCAATAGCTCGAGTGGAATATGTATCCATGAATGTGTCAGCAAAGGTGACTAATTCAAGATTATTCCAAATAAAGTTGGTCCTATTGTAGCATCTAATCTATTTAGTTGTGTTGTTTTTCTTTGTTAATGTGAAGTTAAGCAGACCTGCTATAACTGTGTGAACAGACAGCCCGTCAATGTGAGTGATGTCGGAACAGATTAGAGGAGTGCCCCTCAAGATGAGATATAGAATATTGGCGGATGTGCATGATGGACAGGTTTGGAGAGTAACAAGTTGAGATAACGTGAAATCTGGACAGGCGTGAAGGAAATTATGCACTTCAGCGTGAGCAGCTACGACAGGTTCCGTTGTCCAATTAATAATGGGTAAATTAAAATCAGCGTAAATGACAAGATTCAAATGCCGAAATAGCATGCAGACTTTATTTAGAACGCTTCGAAACTGGCTTGAAAATGTATCACTTATATTTGGAGGGCAGTAGAACACACCTATGATAACATATTTCTGCTTGACCATTGAAGTGAAATGAAAATGTGCTCTAGGAATGAATGAATGGCAGTTGGAATGGCAAGAAATTCTTTTTTTAAAACTATGAGCATGCCCCCTCCTCTGCGGTTGTGTCGATCACAATGAAAAGTGTTGCATGGAGATGTGGAAAGAAAATTTTTTTATTGAAGATGGTAGCATTTAGCCACATCTTCGTTAGTACAAGCGATGCCAAGCATTAATCAATGAGAGATGAAAGTGACACGTTTCTTGACATCACACTGAAAATATTTGTGTATGAGAATGACAGGTTTATAGAAGTGTCATGGCTGTTTGGTTGCAAAAGCTGTCTGGTTCTCACACTTGCAGACAACGGAGGCTTGGCTTGTCATTCCGAAACATGCTGCGACACATGCACTACACAGTTTGTTTCCGTGTCTCAAAGATATGTGTCGCCATTGACCAAGTTCTTGTTAAACACTAAGTGAATTAAGTTTGAGCTGTCTCATACTAAATACAAGCTTTAAAACAATAATAAGAAAATAAATATCTGATTTGCTATTATGAAGTGATTGAGTAGTTAAAAATGACATAAATTATTTGTACATATTGTACTGTATTTTTACATGTTTATTAGTGAACATATCCATGGGCTCAATCCACCTTAACTTATTGGGAGCCTCAAGCCAGTAAAGAAGAGCAAGAAGGAAAAAACAAACGTAATTCTGGTGAAATTATACAGGTGGATCGAGTTTCACAGCCTTTAATTTGTTGTATGCTGAAATAAACAATAGATGCACATGTGAATGCGATATGTGCATACATTAGAAAAACTTTCATCATTCATATAATGTATCAGCACCAATTAATCATTATAGATGTTACTCAATACACAAGCAGGACTGTTAATGGTTTGTGAATACTTTTCTACAATTCGTATCGCCGACGACGGCGACCAAGCCGGCATATGGCGGCATGAATGAGCACAGGCGATGATCGCGAGCTTTCTTGCCTTTTCACGCACTCATGACCACGTCTTATTACAATATGGCCGTTTCTTGCGGATTGCTAATCCGGCTTGGGCGAAGCTGCCTTCGTTGTGTACCGCCACACGTTCGTTTGCCGTACGCGATGCCGGCTGCGCAATATTAATAGACAGTTTTAGTATTGCGGAAAATGCTTGCGTTAGCGTTAGCGTGTTATGCACGCTAAATCTTCGCGGAACGCTGTTCGATAGTGTTTTAGTATAGCGTAAGACAACGATGCGCCGCAAAGCGCAAAACCTTCTAGCTGCGAGTAGTCAAAGCAGCAAACTGAGCAGCTCGACAACCAAACTAGCCGTGTGGATCTACGCCAAGCCTTGAAACGAGCCTGCATGTCAAGCGCTCGGGCCGAGGGTGCCACCATGTTTGCAACGCTAAACACTTAGCGAGCGCTTAGCGTCTCCGCTATATTTGAAAAATAGCGGACGCACGCTACCCGCAAAACTGAAATAGCGTTCTGAGCATGCGCAGTCTGACCCCACTATTTTATTGCGTTTAGCGTGGTGCCATTTCCGCAATACTAAAACTGTCTAATATATGGGCTCTCGGATGGTGTGCTCGCTGTGTGATTGAGCTGGCCCCTTTATTCTTAGGACGTGGCGTTCGATATACGACGTGCGATTAGCCCGATGATTCTTCGATTATAGTAAGTAGCGCGGCGCAATATTGTGTCTCGCTGCCTGATTGTAGACGGCGGATATCTTAAATTTATCGTCCAAACCAACATATTTGAATTTCGCTTGCGTTTCGCTCGAGCAATAGTGATGTTGCATTGTTCGCTCGAGCGGCAAACTTTCAACGACTGGCCGACTTCCCGGCTGTCGCTAATGAATGTTTGACAGTCCGCTAGATCGCGTTCGGTATATGCGACCAACAACGCTTTCTGTCGGGCCAGCGCTTGTCGTAAGAACCATATGTTTTGTCAACAAATCTTGAACGTTGGTCGCTTCTGTATCGCAGCTCCGTTGGTTCTCGCCTTTTTTTTTGTATTACACAGTAGGTGCGATTGCGATCACTTTATTCCGACAGTTATATCCAACGGAAATACATTTTTTTTCCGGCGACGTCGGCGGCGATAGAGCAGGGAGGCAGCAGGCTAGGGCCGATATTTCGTAGCGATGCGTTTTCTATACTAGTCAATTATCATCCACCGCTCACGGCCGGCTGATCCCGTTGATAACGTGAGCGGGCCGTCGCTCTGACCACTGACCAAGCGCGAAAAGGCATTAGCATCAGAAAGGCATTGCTACAAAATACTGGCCCAGAGGTGCCGTACTACAGAACGTACTCGCTGCTGGGTCCTTTTTGTAGCCGTGCTGCACGTACGCAATCCCCGACCGATAAGTCGATCGTTTATGGACGGTAGATAATACGAAAAAAAGAATGCAGTTTGACCTCGAGTAAGGAATCCTTGCGACATACGGACCCTGTAAATAGGTTCATGTTTCTCGAATCTTGGTCGAAAAATCTCGGGTAGCACCCGCATGAGATGCTTGCGAGATGACATGTACGTATCTAGCTGAAATGCTGTTTACTATTTTCTCGTATGCAACTCTAAATAAACTTCATATTAGCGTGTGCACGAACGATGAATGCGCTATGTACAGTACTGTATATAACATGAAATGTAGTTATTGTGTGCACATATTGGTATTCACATTTTTGGTAGTTTATTGCTGGGATATATGTGGGCTGCATGCACCTTTAGCGTGTAGTATAATATTACAATGTAGGATTGAGGTATTCAGGACACAAGCAAATTTCTTGTCAAATGACCAACTGAGTAAAATCTGCTTTTCAAATGAACAAACATACCACACAGGCATGCCACCTACAGCTTTTACAACCCAGCTACCACATTCTAGTCACATACACCTAGGGTTATATGCGAGCCAATTTTAGAACATGGATTAATTAGCAAAGCATAAGCTTGAATACAACCACTGTGATTCCAGGTGCAGCCTTAAATTAAAGCTAGCTGTACATAGCTGTCACTGCACATTGCATAATCTGTTTTGTACTCGAACAAGCTTATGAGATCTCGTAAATAGCATGGTTTCAAAAAGATATATGTGCAACCCTAACTGGATGAAGTGTCGAGCACAAGTGTGTATGAGAATCACTACCATGTTGCATGCATGTGTCTCCAATCCTTTGTTTACAAGAGTGCACCTAAGAAGGAAACTGTGTTCTGATTGGGTGATTCACTTCAGTGGCCAAGAGAAGAAACATGCAAATTATAAGATTTTTTAATAAGATAGCTGTATCGCACCAGCAGGACCTACCTTTCATACCATGATTGAGAGAAGGCAGATGGCACGTGACAAAATCCAGAAAATTTTTCATCTATTCTAATTGTTGAGCAAGCTTCAATACCATGAGGGCCCAATGTGCCTTGACTTTGGTATGACAGGAACAGTTTTCACAATATCAAAACATGTACCTAAGGGACAGGAGTTGGCTCTGCCTGAAACCTATTGATGTCGCCACTATAAACGAGCAATGCTCATGCCATGCCCCTCTAGTACTTATTTTCCGAAAAAGAGGTAAATGAAAGGCATAGAGCAGAACATTGAAACGAGTATGAATTCTGTTATTTTGTAAGATTATGCCACACTTACCACAAATTAAACACTGCATTAGTTGTCTCTAATTTATTTGCTCATTTTAATAATGGTTCTATTCATTGTATTAATTGAAACAGCATGAGACGACATATTAATTATTGCACTAAAGTCTGAAAGCAAGTTAGTTAGGCAGCATACATTTACATATACGGGATGAGTGAGAGGCATACAAACACACTCAGTGCTGCTTTCCAACTGAGAATATTCAATTTGAGCAACCCAATTTTAAACCTTCGTAGGTGACTGTTGCACATACAGCCATTGTATATGCATTTGCCCAAATCCAGTGTTTGTTCTATATTTCTTTGACTTTTACAGGTAGTCATGCTGGATTACACAGAATATTACAAGTCATGTTAAACATTGGAGGCCATATTCATCAAAACAATATGGCCTTTAAGAAAATTTGGACAGGTGGTCAAAATAACAGCAACAAACAAAAAGAAAACAAAAAAATAGTTTG
Source organism: Dermacentor silvarum (assembly GCF_013339745.2). NCBI lineage: Eukaryota > Metazoa > Arthropoda > Arachnida > Ixodida > Ixodidae > Dermacentor > Dermacentor silvarum. The sequence goes on from NC_051158.1 coordinate 74,058,008, forward strand.
AAAAATAGCTAATAAGCTGGTGGCCTAGCATGGAGGTAATACTACCTGTGGGATGGACGATTTAGCTGGTGGGGAGGCCTGAATGGTCGACTGAACAAATAATGCCACAGGCCAGGCATTTTGGAGGACATGACACGACACTACCACTTTTTCAGAGCCGTACTGATGGTGACATGGTTGTTGTTACACTGTTAATGTGACAAAACCATGTGTTCGAGAAATTGCATGATTAAATGACCAATGACATGTCTCTTGGCTCTTGAAAGTTGAGCTCCAAGACTGGTATGCTATGTATATCACCGACAGTAAGCAGTCGACTAACAATACCAGATTTACTTAATCTAGTCACTGGGGAATCAACCATTGCAATCATCTTTGATAAATTAGTCAATGGAGTTAGCGAGCTCTTCTGAATCACCTTTCCAACAGTGGGGTAACACTGTACCATACTTTGCAACAATACATTTATGTTTCCCTGAAATGTCCTTGGTTTCAAAATATCTAGCTTCGTAACCATGTGCACCTTCAGAAGCATGCCTTGTACAGATACATTGGCAATTTATTCTCTCCACCATGGACGCTAAAAAATCTCAAAAGGCAAAATGCTACTCACTGAAAGATGCTTCATTTGAAAGAACATTTGCTTTTTTACACACAATGGTTAATTGAATGTCACGTTCAGAGCAAGTGAATAGCACAGTTATGTCTATAATTTCCTGCCCATAATGATGCTTTGCACAGACTTGCTGTGAAACAGTATTACATGAAACTACACTGACTCACTACAACTGCAGACGACTGCTCTCTAGCTTCGTTCAAGCAGCAATTACATTTCTTTACATTCATTGTCACTGCGTCAATATGCCTGTGCTCACATTGTTAAAATTACATATTTTCTGATGGTGAATTGCAGTTAAGCATACTGTGTCCCTGACAATGCTGGCAAAACTGATGCAGCTAGGGCTGCCAAATTTGAGCGTACACGCATGTGTGTCTCGCCAGAGCAAATTTTTTGGGGGGTAGGAAGATAGTAACTGAGTGTGGCACAAGAGGTGTGGGTGGATACATGTTCATGTTGTGTGCTTTTTTATCTGATATGGCATTGACAGGGCCAGAGCTATGTCCTTGTACCTAGTGTAGGCAAACATTAGAAAGTGAGTTACTGTGAAGCTTGCTTATCTTCTGACAAAGTAATGTGGCTTTACTTACTTCCTTCAGCTGTTTAGTGGAAATGGTGTATGTCTGTATGTGGGCAATGTTTGATAAAAATGAGGCTGCCTCATTGGCGTCATGTAAGGCTGTACCATGTACCAGCCTTGTTCAGCACACTTTTGTCATGTATGATATGGAGTTCAAGTAGAGTTGCAGACATCCATCGCATATTCCTTATTTTCATAAAGAGGGAAATGCATAAGGCTGACCAATATCATGCTTCTGTTTCCTGTAATAGCAATGTCTGTACAAAATATATTGTCCAGAGGAACATCTGTGTACAGCAGTACCATGGCCTTTGGTCTCTTCCTGTAGCCAAGCAGTTTGATATCTGTCATGCAAGTGCATTTGCAGAGGGCAGTTATTCTACTTGAGGCACAGCAATAGTAATGTGTTGGGGAAATAGTCAAAGGGTTCAGAAGCAACTGCAACATGCGGCCTCTTTAATTCACATACTCATTCACATTCAATTGCTGATGCTGCTATGGTGTTCAGCTGGGCATGTTCTTTAGTGAACAGCAGGGTATTGTGATGGAGAGCAGCTATTGCCCTTATCACATTCTGAATAATGATCTCAATCCGGTCCCACTGCTTCAGTGAGAGCCAGTAAAACTGAGCCTGATAAATAATGCGTGGCTGGAGTACAGACCAAACAATGTTACCGGCTACCTCAGTACATTAGTTGGTTGGTAAAAACTTTTATTAAGTGTCCTGCAGATTGATGACCCGGGCTCTGGTCTCTGTCAGGACGTCCAGGCCTTGCCTAGTCACCGCTTCGCGGGCAGGCTGGGTGGCCTAGATTTGGTCGGCGAGCTCGGAGCTGTGCAGGACATCGGCCCATCTCGCCGAGAGAACATTGGGATTAATGCCTTTAGTCTTTGCCTCACATTCCCAGAGCATGTGTTTTAATGTATCAGGTTCTATGCTGCAGACCTTGCAGGTGCTGTCGGGATAGATCTCAGGGTAGAATCTACGACACGCTAGCGGGTTTGGATAAATATCAGTCTGTAGCTGCTGCCAGGTGGTAGCTTGGGCTCTGCATAACTTGTTGTTAGGCGGAGTGAAACTTTGTCGTGGCAGATAGAAGGCCTTAGTTATTTCATTGTAGCTCGTTAGCCTGTCCTTGTCTGCGTCAAGCGCGAGAGCTGTTCTGTAACGGTCAATTATGTCGCGTGCAGCGGAGTTTCCTGTCTCGTTAAGGTTGGCAAGTTTAGGACAGACTGTGCCCATGTGGCCGGGGAACCAGATCACGGTGATAGGGGTTTTCCGAGCTTGAGTTCTGCTTTGGAGAATCCGGAAAGGTTCCAGCGAAATTCTTTCCTTGACGTAATTTTGGACAGCTGTGCGCGAGTCGCTCAGGATAACTTGGGTTTCTATGTCAGACATGGCAAGTGCAATAGCCACTTGCTCGGCCATTTCGGGTTGTTTCGTGTTGATAGTGGCTGTGTGTGTAGCTTTACCGTCGGTGTTGACTGCCGCTGCGAATCGTTGGCCATCCAGGTAGCCAGCTGCGTTTGTGAATCTTGCTTCTTTGTTGTTGTCATATTTCCATAGTAGTATTATGGCCCTGGCCTTTCTGCGTCCCTGGTTGTAAGATGTATGCATGCTCTTTGGTATCGGGGCTACTTGGATCTTGTCTCGTATCTCTCCTGGCATATTGACTTTGTCGCAGTGTTGACGGTGGTACGCATTGTTTAGCGTTTGCAAAATGTGTCTTCCTGTGCTAGTGGTTGTGAGCCTTTTGAGGTCGAGATCCTCTGTGCTTCTGCCACCTCATTTAGGGTATTGTGTAACCCAAGCTGTAGTAGTTTCTCGGTGCTGGTGGATTCGGGCAGTCCGTTTGCAATCTTGTATAACCTACGGATGATTATATTGATCTTATTCATCTCGCACCTGTACCAGTTGTGCATAGCTGCTACATATACAATGTGGCACATGACGAAGGAGTGGATCAGCCTGATGAGGCTGTCTTCCCTCATGCCACTCCTCTTGTGAGTGACTAGTTTAAGCAGTCTGACTGCGTTTGTAGTCTTATGCATGTCTTTTAACGGTCTGTCGGTTAACCCCATTTTTTATCAGCATGCTGAGGACTCTAATGTGATCGACAATAGGGATAGTGACTCCGTTATTTGTGCCAGCTTGATTTGATCATACTCCCTCTCTCTGGCGCAGCCCTTGAGTGGTCTCCCCTTGAGCGTGGGTCGATATAGTAATAACTTTGGTGAGCATCTGAGCCTGGTGTCAGCCAGATGTTCCTCCACTGTGTTGATAGCTTCCCGCAGCGCTGTCTCGATCTGTCCGTCATTGCCACAAACGGACCAGATCGTGATGTCGTCTGCATAGATTGTACGAGTGATGTTTTCCACTTCTAATTTGTTAGCAAGACCAATCATGGTTAAATTAAAAAGCATGCTCAGTACATGCTCCTCCACATTTAGGAGCAATCCTTGTTATCGGGTGGAGGGTTGACATTGGTCTCTTCTTTATTTTGCCTAGTTACTTTGATCCTGTTCTTAGCTGCTGAATATTGAGACAAAGGATCTGCAATTCTCCCTTGTGTAACAAGCACCAGTGCAGTAGCTAGGAACTTTTTGGTGGTGTGTGTGTGCGCACGCGTGAGCGTTTGGGGGGGGGGTCATGTATTTGACCTTGTGCAAGGGATGTGTGAGGGGGCCGGCGAGCATGTCTGCACGTCGTTCTATGCCACACACACAGAAATTTCGAGTTCGAGGGCTAGGGGTTACGTTCCCAGTTCCCCCCCCCCCCCTGGCTATGCTACTGACACGCATGCTGCAAGGCAATGCTGGTCTAGTCTGGTACGGTTGGAAATGCCTCTCTGAAGTTAATCGCCTAGAATTGTTAGAAAGCTATATTGTGGCTCCTTTTCCTTGCTGCAAGGTGTGTATTGTACAGAATGAGTGATGCACGAATGATGGATGTCGCTACACCTATTGCCGCCTGCAAATGTGAACCACTATTCAGGCACACAGCAGTAGTGGGCAGTAGCACTAGTAAAACGGCACAATTGGCCAGGCTTCATTATGCATACACTGGAGTTAAATGTCATTTGTGATTAAGATGCCTGGGACATGCATATGAGTATGCTTTGTTTCTGTGGCTATTATCTGGTTTCCGTGCATCCCCTGAATGGGCTGTATTATTGTTGCATCCCCCTTGACAATAAACATTTGCTTGTGAGTACTTGTTCTTGCTGCCTTTCTTATCGCATTTTTTCTTGATGCTCAGGTCCCTGTCTTAACAATGCGGCCTCTGGCTGTTTTAGTTTGAGTAATATAGACTTGTATGGCGTGAACATATCTGAATATAAGCAGTATAAGCACTCAATACCAGAGCTTTTGAAAGCTGCTACTATGAAATTGATGGTCAAGCTCAGAAAGGGTCAGCTGAAGCGGCCACAACGAATTTACTGAAGCTATAAAAGCTGCTTTTCTGAATAACTTTTCAAAGACAAATACAGCAATATGTGTGCCACATTTTGCAAGAATTCGCGTTTATCGGACACATACTCGTTTTTAGAAATTGTCCCAAGTGTCACAAGCACACCGAATGTAGAAGCTTCAAAGCAATACAATGAAAGCCACACCCCTCGACCATGTGGAAGCAAAACATCTCATAAGGTAAGGCACCGCTCATTGAGTTAAAAAGAAAAAAAGAAACAAAAACACATGTGGTCGTTTATTGAAATTCCTATTTGTTTTTAAAAGTGTAATTCAGAACAAGTTACTGCAGAGTGTATTAATGTACACTCACATGTCTCTCTGCATGCAACACAATGTTGAACATATGCACTAATCATGCATGCCTTCCACCAGTGTGCATTATTTGGATCGAAACTGAGTGAATCAAATGGCATGTGGTGCATTTCTAGTTCCAGGTATAACTTTCCGGCTGATAGCACTAAGGACTAGAAACAATAAACAAATTGACATTAGTTAGGTGGGTTCTTTTAATGCAGTGAAACCTAACTGATGTCCGAGTACGCATTCACAAGACATGTACACATGAACATGTCACTGAAATACTTCGAAGCCCGATAGACGCGCGCACACACACACACACACACAAGCACACACACTCACTCACTTTTTAAGAAGCTAGCTGACACCACAAATAGCTGCACTTACATCTGCGCGGCAGCTAGTTATTTTTCTCTGTCTGAGAAAAGAAAAGCTTGAGCATTACGCGCATAGCGCCCATTGGCTCGGCGCCGTCCGCGAACACTCACCACCGCAGCTAAAGAAGCCGCATAAAACAGAAGACAAGTGGTAATCCGTTCAGTCGACGCCGTACGAGTGCGACTTCGGCACGACTGTGGACGGGGATTCCCTAGCTAGCCGCTAGCATATCGTGGAACAGCGGGGAAGGCCCGAGCACGCGTCCGTGCGGAGAACCACAGATAACGAAAAGGCGATGGCTTCGTGGCGGCCGATCACCGCCGTTCTGCGCACCGGTGCACGTAATTCTTTTGTGCGGTATAAAGGCCGATGGCCGCCCAAATGCTATTCGTAAACACACATACCGACACACGCGCAACTACGAAGAGCAAGACGTACGGGTGCCATCACCAGCGCCGACGACAGTGGCGCCATAGAATAAAGAACCAACTGGTGGCGCTTCGTGGACTTTGGCTTCAGTTTCACTTTTAGTTGATACGAACAGACGCGAGGACACTCTGGGCCGAAGCCATCGAAGTCCTGCATAGTCTGCTTCGAAATTCAGATGTCGGGGCCGATCTTGCAGTGCGACAGGGCATTGTAGTCGGCGAGACGAACAAATCGACTATTATATCACTTTGAAGAACTTAATTGGCACTTTAGGAATGATAATTTCGCAGTAAAAAGGAAAATTTTGAACAATACATCTCTCATTGCTCGTTTACTTCCAACGCATGTGTAAAATAAAATAAAATAATACATGCAGCGAATAAGAAATAGAACTCCGTTTATGCTAAAGGGAGGTTTGTCTCTTGGAAACTCCCTTTTAAAAACGATGTAAAATTGAGGCTCTCCCTCCTTATTTCCTCCCCATTTTGCGAGGGAGCAATATGGAGGACGCTAACCATTTCTACACCGCTGTAAGGGAGCACGGTTTTCAGGCACGTAGTCCCAAGGGAGGTCGCAGCCCTTAGAAAACCCTTTTCGGCTTATTTCCGTTTGCAGTGCACTTTCTTAACTGTCCCAACTAACACTTCGGCCAGTATACCCGAAAGGTTCGTCTCGCGACTTCACGAAGGTCGTGACCGTGCTCGATTCAATACAGAAGCCAGTCAACTAGACCGCAAGCAACGTTACGACATCTCTCGTCGAGACGTCTCCTTTCGTCCTGGAGATGAAGTGCTCCTTTGGACGCCCATTCGTACACCCGGTTTGTGTGAGAAGTTTGAATCGCGCTTCCTTGGTCCCTACATTATTAATGAACAAACATCCCCAATGAACTATGGTGTTACTCCCGTCAAGGTTTCTTCGAACCATCGTTATCGTGGTTCGGAGATCATTCACGTTTCGCGTCTCAAACGATTCATTCGGCGTTTCCCTCCTGGCTAAATAGCGGCCTGGCTGGCCACTTGCGCGCGCGAAGAAATTAGTGTGAGCATTATGCATACGCTTCATATTTATTTATTATTTATTTCACAATACTGCAAGCCATGACAGGCCCAAGCAGGAGGGGAAATCAAAACATAATTAGTATAAATCGGGATTACAAATGAATAACGCCATTAACAATCAAACAGGGTTACATCGCTACACATATAATACGTGCTTAGTAACCAGCAAAAAAAAAAACTAAAACAACAATTTTTCCAGTGCCGTTTGAAAATCAGGCTCCTCAAAAATGGTTTTAGGCATAGCATTCCAGTCAGAAATTGTCTGGGGAAAGAAACTGTGTTTAAATGCTTTGGTTTTAGCAAATATTGGTTTCAGTGCGTGGTCATGATTGTGTCGAGTCTTTCTGGTGTCTAACGGTCTTACATACGAAGGTACGGACATGTCAAATTTACCTTCCAACATGTTATGCAAGAACACTATCCGAGCATATTTTCGACGCACCTGTAATGTTGTAATCCCGTGTTCTTGCATAAGCTTAGTAGGGGAGTCAGACCTTTTATATTTACCAAAGATAAATCTGATTGCCTTTCTTTGCAACATCTCAAGTTTATATATATCCTGCTTAGTTTCGGGATCCCAAATTACGGAAGCATATTCTAATTTCGACCTTATGTAAGTATTGTACGCTAATAACTTTAGCTTTGCTGGAGCTTTGTTTAGTTTCCTTCTTAGGAAACACAACTTATTAAATGCTGATGCACATATATCTGAAACCTGACCTGACCAGGATTATTGAGAAGTAATTGTAACGCCTAAATACTTACAGCTTGTAACCTTCGCTATAGCTTGGTTACAAAGAGTTTAGAAATAAGAACTAGGCTGTAATTTACGTGTAACTGTTAATAAGACTGTTTTTTGCACGTTAATTTCCATATCCCAAGTTCGACACCACTGTTCAATCTGGAACAATTGTTCCTGCAACACAACATGATCACTCTCACACAATATCTCCTTGTATATGGTACAGTCATCAGCAAAAAGTTTTATACACACTGTATCAGACAAAAAATCAATGAGATCATTCACATAAACTAAGAAAAGCAAGGGTCCGAGTACACTGCCCTGGGGCACACCAGAAGAAACAGGGAGCAGATCAGACGCACATGCATCCACTACAACAAATTGTTTTCTGCTATGCAAGTATGCTTCAACCCATTTCACTAAGTAGCAGGGAAGGGCGGTTAATTTCAGCTTATGTATTAGTTTCGTATGTGGCACCTTGTCAAACGCCTTGCTAAAATCTATAAAGAATGCATCTATTTGCCCCGAGTGGTCCAATGTCATCATAAAGTCATGCACAGTGGTGAGTAACTGAGTCGTAGTAGATCTTCCCTTGGTAAATCCGTGTTGATAAGGCGACAAAATTTTATTATTAGACAAGAAAGACCTTATATATCCAGCTATGACGTGTTCCATAAGTTTCGAACAAGTAGATATAATCGACACGGGCCTATAATTTGTTATGGTAAGCTTGTCGCCTTTTTAAAAAATCGGCACAACGCGTGCTATCTTTCAGTCATCAGGAAGCTCACTAGTGGTTAAAGAGAGCTGAAAAAGATTTGCCAAGTAGTCTGCAATCTGCTCTGCAAAGCATTCCAAGAACGCAGTAGGGATGCCATCCTTACCCGCGGTTTTTTCTCGTTCAATTTACGTAGCATCGATAGAACCCCCTCGCTTGTTATCACTGGTATATCTGTCTTCGAAAGTTCCTTGTGTACGCTGTAGTTGCCATTAGGGGAAAGAACACTGTGAAAATATACATTAAATGCGTGAGCTATATCAGCTGTGTTATCGACAAGGTGATTATTTGCTGAAATTTTTCGAACAGACTCATTTGTCTTTCCGAGGTAACGCCAAAATTTTGATGGATCAGTTCTAAGAAATTCCGGAAGAAAAAAAGTGAAGTAATTATGCTTTGCTTGTTGCGCCTTAATTGCCAATTTGTTCCTCAGTTCCATGAGGGTCTTGTTACACATATTTTGTTTCTTAATCGTTTTAGTTTACGTTTAATGTGGATGATTTCGCGACTACCCCACGGATTTTTGCGATATTTAGTAGCACTTCTCATAGGTACAAAGTTTTTAGTACAGAATGACACTACTTGTTTAAGATGACACCATAGGTCATGAACATTCCCAGAATGAGTACCAATAACCAATGTTTTCTCTAAATAATCAATAATTGAGATATCATCACTTCGGTCAAAATCTCTATGATATGTCGCACTGGCCGACTGCATGTTGCGTCCCTGGGACACGACCAGGTGAAAAACAATTTATGGTCTGAAATACCCGGCTCAACAGCAATAGTACATTTAGAAAAAGATTCACTGACAAAAAAAAGGTCGGGAAGTGCTTGCTCTCTAGTAAAATCACATACAATTTGTTCAACACTCAAAGCAAGCGTTATATCAAGAATAGCATCCGTATTAGCTCCCGCAGGGGCGTCTGCGCAAGCAGGCGTTTGGTGAGTTGCGCCACCACGTACCCGAGCACATGGGGGTTGGACCCTCCCGCGTGTAGCCGTGCGCGCCTTAGCCGTGTCTGGGGAAAGGGGGATCCTGGGGGTTGAGCCGATGCCGGGTGTTTTGGACCTTTAAGGCCCCCCGGCGGAGGCAACACACCTCTTGGGCCTCTGCTTCACATAGACGGCACCCCTGGGCTGACCCACCCAGGGGAAATCGGCAGTTGCCTTTTCCTGTCCTCCACTTAAATCTTCGTCTTTCTCTCTCACTTTCAATCTATCCTGCCTTCTTTTCACTTCCTTTTACTTCCGTTTTCCCAGGCAGCTAGGGTTAACCTTGTGTGGGTAGCCAACCTTGGATATTCCATATTTGGTTATAGTAGTGGCGTACAGCTGGCATTTGCAGGACCAATCTTTTCCAGGTATTGCAGCGTCCCCTAGTTGGGCTCCATGGTGGGTGGCTGGCGCTGCTGCCGAACATTCACCTATACTTATGGCAAGTTCTTTCCCCCCACTCACTGATCGCCGTCTGAAACGAGGGCGCACCGAAGATGTTTTCCAGTTTTTTGGACGTCAAACACAGAACTTTCCCCGATTTCATGTGATCCACTCAGAAAAAAAACAGACAAATCAATACGAACAATCTCACCTTTCCTTGTGTCAAAGACTCTGACTGATATTTTTGGACCAGGCTATAAAGCATCCAGGATGGCAAGCGGGGATCTCCTCTTGGAGCTCCGTGATATGAAACAATACGAGAAACTACCCAACCTAGTGGCATTTGGAGAAGCTCAACTAACAGTAACCCCGCACCGTACGATAAATACCACCCGTGGCGTTGTATCAGATGATGATCTGTTGCAGCTGAGTGAAGCTGAACTCCTGATGATGAATGGTGTTTAATGGCGCAAGGGCCAGGTATGGCCAAAGAGCGCCAGGCCAGTGTTAATAGGTTGACAATGAAGCAATGAATTGCGAAAGATAGATGTGTCGTGGCTGTAAAAGGGCTTAAAAACAATCGCTGTAAAATGCGTAAAATATCAATGTAATAAAATTATGACAATGGCTAATGAGGTGCACTATGAGACGAAAGAACAATTTGCAAGATAATCATGATAAATGAAAATTTATCACTGATAGGTCTTTTCAAAAAGCACCACTGCCTTGACAGGCCCTTTGAAAAGCAAGGGCCTGGAGACTCGTGCTATACAAAACTACTATCGCAGCGGCATCCTCTGGAGAGAGGATGCGCTATGAAACTATTGGGCAAATAACATGCAATATAACATCGCTAAGAAAGCCCAGGACAGCTTTGGTGTTAAAGAGGGGTTTGTCACCCAGAAACATAGCGGGATGGAGAGGGAGACAGTACCGGTACGCTAGAGGAAAGTGCCTTTTTCTCTCTGTTTCGGCTTCCCTGCACTCCACGAGGGCGTGAAGCACGGTAAGCCTCTCTCCACATCTACCACAGGTTGGTGGGTCATTTCCAGTTAAAAGAAAATTGTGGGTGCCGTATGTATGTCCTATTCTCAAACGAGAGAATAGGACATTAGTTCTTCGTATTTTCGTAACGGGATGCCAGGGACCTATCTGTGGCTTAACTAAGTGGAGCTTATTGTTGGTTTCGGCATCCCACAAGCGCTGCCAATGGCTTCGAAGTTTCTTTCTCAAGTAGGGCTTGAGGTCTGCGGCAGGGATAGAAGCGGTAGGGTTAAGGGCTCGCGATGTAGTTGATGAGGCCATTTGATCAGCCAGAACATTGCCCTCGATGCCTCTATGGCCAGGCACCCAGCGCAAAATAATATGCTGGTTAGACATGTATGCTTTGCACAGAGCAGAATACAGTTCAATGAGTACAGGGTTTTTGTGTCTATGTAGAGTCATGATAGCTTTCACAACGCTTAGGGAGTCTGTAAATATTATTGATCGTTTGAGTTTTGACTTGCCTATACTCTTCACGGCTGATAAAAGTGCATAGGCTTCAGCCGTAAAAATGCTTGTTTCCGGGTGCAGTACATCGGACTCGGAGAACGATGGGCCGACTACTGCATAAGAAACCCCTGCATGTGACTTGGAAGCGTCGGTGTAAAACTGAGTGCAGGACGAGTACTTGAACTGGATTTCTAGAAAATGCATCTGGATATGTGCCTCTGGAGCCTCTTTTGTGACCTCTACAAACGAAGTATCACGCTCTGTGAGTTGCCACTGCCACGGTGGCACTGGATTTGCTGGGGCCATCAAATTATTTTCTAGTGGGATATCCATTTCTGCACTAATTTTTCTTATACGTAGTGAGAAGGGTTCTCTTACTGTCGGCCGGTTATTAAAGAGTGTGGCACTGGTCATATCATTTATGATTGAGAAGGACGGATGTTCTGAGTTCAAATTTACTTTCAGGAAATAGGTAAGGCTTAAGTATGAACGTTGCATGTCAAGCGACCACACGTCCGCTTCTACGTACAAGCTTGACACAGGACTTGTCCTGAAAGCACCAGTGGCTAGGCGGATGCCTAGATGGTGTACAGGATCCAGCATCCTTAGGGCGCTTGGCGTAGCGGAATGGTACACTATGGCGCCGTAATCTAGTCGTGTGAGTATGAAGCTCTTATACAGATTTAAAAGGCACTTTGTGTCACTACCCCACACGGTGCGTGACAACACTTTTAGAATATTCATTGTTTTCATGCACTTGTTTTTTATATACTGTATGTGTGCCACAAATGTAAGTTTCGTATCTAGGATCACACCTAAAAATTTATGTTCTGTTTTTAAGGCCACACGTTGTCCCTGCAACTCAATGTCAGGATCGGGGTGCAGACCCCTCTTCCTGGAGAACAGGACGCAGGTGGTCTTTTCTGGGTTAAGGCTAAATCCATTCTCGTCTGCCCACTTAGACACCTTGTTCAGACCAAGCTGAATCTGCCGCTCACAGACTGCAAGATTGCACGAGGCGAAACCTATCTGTACATCATCGACGTATGCAGAATAAAACATGTTTATTGGGATGTACAGACGCAAAGAACTCATTTTTACGATAAAGAGAATGCAACTGAGCACCCCGCCCTGTGGCACTCCAGTTTCCTGCACAAAAGGTCTTGATACAGCATTTCCCACACGAACGCGGAATGTGCGATTAGATAAATAACTTTCTATGACATTTAACATGTTACCACGTATACCAACGTGTGAGAGGTCTCTAAGTATTCCAAACCGCCACGTGGTATCGTAGGCTTTTTCCATATCAAGGAATACAGACAGAAAGAACTGTTTATGGACAAAAGCTTCACGAATTTGCGTCTCAATACGTATCAGATGGTCGGCGGTGGATCTACCCTCTCGAAACCCGCATTGGTACGGGTCAAGCAGTTTGTTTGATTCAAGGAAATGTATTAGTCGTCGCTTTATCATTTTTTCGAACAGTTTGCAGAGACAGCTGGTTATTGCTATAGGCCGGTAACTTGAAGCAGACGATGGGTCTTTGCCCTGCTTCACTATAGGAATGACAATGGCCTCTTTCCAGGCAGAGGGAATTTCGCCGGAGGTCCATATAGCATTGTATAGGGAGAGCAGAGTTTTCTTTGTTTCATGGGCAAGGTGTTTCAGCATTTGATAAGCTATGCGGTCAGGGCCTGGGGCAGACTTGTTGCAGCAACTAAGCGATGCATACAGCTCAGCAATGCAGAATGGCTGGTTGTATGCCTCGTGTCCGGTACATTTTCTTTCTAGTTTCTGTTTTTCTATTGCAGCCTTGTGTCTTTTAAATGTTTGTGAATAATGGGATGAGCTGGCCACATGTTCAAAATGTGCTCCCAGGCAGTTAGCTTGGTCTTCCAGACTGTCGCCTTGTGTATTTACCAACGGGAGTGAATGAGTTTGTAGCCCTTTTATCTTATTAACTTTCTTCCAGACTCTGCCCTCGTCTGTATACGAGTTGATGCCTGACAAAAACTTCTCCCAACTATCTCTTCTGGCCTGTCGATGCGTTCTTCTGCCCTGCGATTTTATCTTCTTAAAATTGTCAAGATTCTCCGCAGTTGGGGAGTCGCGTAGCAACCCCCACGCTTTGTTCTGTTTCCTACGAGCGTTCCGACATTCGTCGTTCCACCATGGGACACGGCGTTTGCAGGTCGCAGCACTTATTTCAGGTATACATCCAGAAGCGGCATTAATTATAAAAGATGTAAGATACTCGACAGCAGCATCAATTCCCAGCGAAGATATGTCAGACCACGAGATACTACTTGTAGTAAGACTTTGGAATTTCTCCCAATCTGCCGTATCCAACTTCTAGCGGGGTGCCTGTGGTGGAGGTTTGTTTTGTAGTGGTGATCTCAGCAGTATTGGGAAGTGGTCACTCCCGTAAGGATTTTTTATAACTTCCCATTTAAGTTCAGCAAATATAGACGGGGAAGCTACGCTGAGATGAATGGAAGAAAACGTTTTGTTTGCGAGATTGTAGTAGGTGGGTTCCTTTTTATTCAGGAGACACGCACCAGAGGAGAAAAGAAATTGTTCGATTAGGCGTCCTCGCGCATCGGTACGCGTGTCGCCCCAGAAGCTGCTGTGTGCATTGAAATCGCCAAGAACAAGGTAAGGTTCTGGTAATTCATCTCTAAATGACTGAAATTCATGTTTGTGTAAAGGATAATGTGGGGGTATGTAGAGTGAGCAAATGGTTATGAGCTTACCCAGAAGTACAGCACGAACGGCTACCGCCTCAAGTGCCGTATTCAGGGGAAGTTGCTGACAGGCTACACTTCTGTCGAGTATGATGGCCACACCACCAGATGATGCGGCAGAATCCTCGCGATCTCTTCGGAAAACAATATTATGACGTAGGAAGTTGATGTTTCTGGAGTTTAGGTGCGTTTCTTGAACACACAGCACCTTTGGATTAAATTTATTGATAAGTTGTTGGCTGTCGTCTAGGTTGTGGATTAGTCCCCTAACATTCCACTGCATTATAGTGTTCATGTTGGAGAAAAAAGTGGTCGCAGTTTCACCTGAAAGGCGAATCATCAATTGCGATAGCAAACTTGTAGAGAGCTATACGGAGTAATGATATTAGCTTTATCAGCTGTATAAACTTGGACATGCAGCAGCATCGGCAACACGCAGAACTGTTGTCGACGCCATCGGCGTTTTGCCCGCGTTCGCTCAAAATGCGTGCGGCGTTGGTGACTGTTGCCGGAGCCTGTGATATAAATAGGTGGTGGTAAGTGGTTCTTGAGGGAAAGGGAAAGGTTGGCGCTATCTTCTGCAGCCCTTGAGGGAGCACGGCTCAGCGCCGTCATAAATAGGCACTTGGTGCCGCAGCTAAACGTCGCCTCCCTTCCCTCCCCCTCCCCCACGGCTTCTCGCGCGTCGGAAGAAGGTGCGTTTGCTCTACATATATGGTGATTGTAAAGGAGAAAAGAGACGCCTACTTCTGCAGCCCTTAAGCGAGCACGGCGCGGAACGCGCGTTTGTTCTCCGCCGTGCGTTCACTCCCCGTGAAAGACGCGCCCCTCGCGCCCTTTCACTCGCACATACAGCGTTCGGCGCGCGGCGACGATTTCTTCTCCAAATGACGTCATACGGAACCTCACGGCGACGGCGACGGCGACGGCTACGGCGACGGCAACGCCGACGGCAGAAATCTGCTTTTGAGTGTCCATATAATTGCTATCGCAATAAAATAAAAGGTGCTGTGTGTCTCGAAAGGGAGGATAGTGACTTTACTTTACAGGGCCTTTGTTAGGCCCTGTAATTGGTGTTTTGTCTTTTTTGGAGCGGTCGAGAGAACCTCGCCGCTCCTTCGACGCTACCTGCGCCGTTTGGCTTGGACTGGTGTCCATAGCCTCTTGCGAGGCACTGGACACCCGCTCCAGAGAGCGATGTGTGCGTCGCGTAGACTTCATCTCGAGCGACGAAGTCTTTGTCTCCGCCGGGCCGGAGGTCGAAAGGACCCCTGTGGCCTCTGCGGTGCCCTGGCTGCTGCCGGAGCTTGTAGATGCCACTGGTGTGGAGACTTTGAGAGATGGCAGGGCAGCGTTGGCTGCTCCCACCGTAGGGGCGGATGGCATTGACCTCGGCACGCTAGGCGTGGTCCGGGCTGCCGCCAGAAGCCGTTGTGGTGCCGCCCCCCGTTGCACCACTTCGGCGAAGGATGTTTTCAGTGAGAATAATGATGAGATCCGTTGTCGAGCTTCACGGAATGTTATATTCTCCTTAACTTTTACTGTAATTATTTCCTTTTCTTTCTTCCAGGCTGGACAAGCTCTGGAGTATGCAGGGTGACTGCCGTCGCAGTTCGCACAATGTAGCTCATCATTATTGCAGTCGTCAGCAGAGTGAGCGGTTGTGCCGCACTTTGCGCAAATAAGCTGCCCTCTGCAGCTCCGGGATGCGTGACCAAATCTCTGACATTTGAAACAACGTCGCGGGTTTGGAATATAAGCTCGAACATGAAGTTTTACATAGCCGGTTTCGAGAGTCTCAGGTAAAGTAGTTGAGTTGAAAGTGAGTATTGAGTGCTTTGTTGGGATTTCGATGTCATTCCGCCTGATTTTGATGCGCTGCACGTGGATTACGCCTTGGTCCTTCCATCCATCCAGGAGTTCTTCTTCATTCAAAGTCATTAAGTCTTCATCTGATACCACGCCTTTCACTGTGTTCATAGTTCGATGTGCGCTCACAGAAACAGGTATGTTACCAAAAGCTACGAGGTGTGCGAGTTTGTTGTGTTGTTTCTTGTCTTTTAGTTCGAGGAGCAAATCTCCACTTGACATCTTTGTTACCTTATAACCAGCTCCAATGGTCTCTTTTAGGCACTTGGCCACAAGAAATGGGGAAATTGCTCTAGCTTTTGTAGATGACTGCTCACAGTGAAGGACGTGGAATTTGGGGAAAGTTTCTTTGTTTTTGGGCCAGAATAGCGAGGTTGCGTCGGTGCGTACCCTTTTCGAGGCACGATCGGTAGAAAAGGGGTTTGAGGATCCCATGGAAAGAAGTGATTTATTCGGCAACGGCGTCTGCCACCCACCACGGAGCCCAACAAGGGGACGTGGCAGAATATATAAACAAGTCTGCACAGCGCCAGCAGTATGCCGTTACTATAACCCAATATGGTATACCCAAGGTAGGACAGCCACACCAGGTTAACCCTTGCCGCCAGGAAAAGTGGAAGTGAATAGAAAAGATGAGAAGACAGGAAAGATGAAAAGCGGGAGAAAAAGACGAAGATTGGAGAGGAAGACAGGAAAAGGCGACCACCGATTTCCCCCGGGTGGGTCAGTCCGGGGGTGCCGTCTACGTGAAGCAGAGGCCAAAGGAGTATGTTGCCTCTGCCGAGGGGCCCAAAAGGTCCAAACACCCGGCTTCGGCTCAACTCCCAGGATCCCCTTTTCCCCGGACACGGCTAAGCCGCGCACGGCTACACGCGGGAGGGTCCAACCCTCATGTGCTCGGGTACGTGGTGTCGCAACATACCAAACGCCTGCTTGCGCAGACGCCCCTGCGGGTAAGCTGAACTCCTGGAGGGCTTCAGTGAGCAGAACGTAATCAATGTTAAACGGATCAAGATGAGGCGCGACGGCAAGGAAATCCAGACCAAGCATCTGATACTTACTTTTAACTCGAGTGTGCCGCCCGAAACCATCTAGGCCGGATACATCAAGCTTCGTGTTAGGCCATACGTGCCAAATCCTCTACGATGTTTCAAATGCCAGCGGTTCGGCCATAGTTCACAGAACTGTCGAGGCCACCAAACTTGTGCGAAATGCAGTGCTTCTGAACACTCCTCCGAGTCTTGTGAAAGCTATCTACATTGTGTTAACTGTGATGGGGAGCACGCCGCCTACTCGCGGTCGTGCCCAACCTGGAAAAAAGTAAAGGAGAACATAACTTTCAAGGAGGAACGCAGGCGGGTATTGCACCTGCCAAAAACCAGCTTTGCCGAAGTGGCGCGTCAGGGGGCAGCGCCACAACGGCTCCCGGCGGCTGTCTGGCACACGCGTAGTGGGCCGGCGGTGACGCCATCCGCCCCCTCGGCGGCTGCAGCTAGCGCTGCTCCGCCATCTCAGAACAAGGGGCCATCGACCTCCGTGCTGGTGGCCTCCAAGGTCTCGTCCCTCGAGACGAGGCCTTCACGTCAAACTAACCGCTCGCAAGAGCGCGTGTCCAGCGCCTCGCAAGAGGACATGGACACAACACCGAGCGTAAGGGCGCAGCCAGCGCCTAAGGAGCGGCGCGATTCCATCGACCGCTCCAAAAAAGAAAAATCTCGTGTCACGGCTCCTGGAAAGGGCCCGTGAGCTAACTTTGTATTCTTGAACGCACAGCACAAAAACACATTCAAAATGGACACACAAATTTTACAGTGGAATGTGAGAGGACTTCTCCACAACCTCGACGATATTAGGGAACTCCTTAAAAAATATAACCCAAAAGTGCTGTGTGTTCAGGAAACACATCTAAAACCCACACAAACAAACTTCCTCAGACAATATGCTATCTTCCGTAAAGACCGTGACGTTGCTGTTGCCTCCTCTGGAGGTGTAGCAATAATTGTGGATAAATCTGTTGCTTGCCAGAATCTCTCTCTTCAGACACCACTTGAGGCGGTGTCCGTGCGAGCGATACTCTTCAAAAAGTTGGTAACCATATGTTCTATTTACATACCGCCAGACTACAAACTCAGCAAAGCGGAATTTTATAAGCTAACTGACCAGCTCCCGGTGTCACACCGGGGAGACTCCCGGTGTGACGCCAGGGGTCGGCTTATAGTGAACTTTCTAATAACCTCTGGTGCATGTCTGTTTAACAAAAAAGAGCCCACATATTACAACATCTACCATAATTCATTTTCTTCCATAGATTTAGCGATTGGCTCTGCTACCCTTCTTCCCTATATGGAATGGAATGTCGTTAAAAATCAATTCGGGAGCGACCACTTTCCTGTGACACTGACTCTGATAGAGGAGCATGACAGTCCTCCCCACGCCCCCCGTTGGAAAATAAAATCAGCTGACTGGAAAGGTTTTAAAGAGTCAACCTACTTATCACCAGATTTTATCAACGATTTTAGTATTGACGACGCAGTAGCATATTTTACTGGTTTTATACTCCACGCAGCTGAAAAATTCATTCCACAAACAAAAGGCCTCTCATGTAAAAGACGGATTCCCTGGTGGAATGAGGAGTGCAGACTGGCACGAAAGAAACAGAACAAAGCGTGGGGCGCATTGCGTCGCGCCCCGACTGCGGAAAATCTTATCGAATTTAAGCTGGTAAAATCACAGGGAAGGCGTACGCGGCGACAGGCAAGGAGGACTAGCTGGGAGAGGTTTCTCTCTAGTATAACATCTTCTACCCAAGAGAGTAAAGTATGGAATGGCCTAAGAAAGCTAAAGGAGCAGCAAATCCACCCATTACCTTTAGTTGACGACCATGGGAATACCCTGGAAGACCAGGGCAACGCTCTGGTTGAACACTTCGAACGTGTATCAAGCTCCATACATTACTCAACATCATTCCTTAAATATAAACAAATAGCAGAACTTAAGTCACTGGATCGCAAATGCAGACCGAATGAACAATACAACCGTCCATTTAATATAGCCGAGCTGAGAGCTGCCTTGAGCGTATGCAGCAGCTCCGCACCGGGACCTGGCAGAATCATGTATGACATGATTAAAAACTTACACACTGACACACAGATGACACTTCTGGGACTTTTCAACTCTATCTGGGCTGCCGGATACCTGCCTTGCTCATGGAAGGAAGCTATTGTTATTCCAGTTTTGAAGCTGGGCAAAGACCCTTCCTCGGCGGCAAGTTACCGCCCGATAGCTCTCACTAGTTGCCTGTGTAAACTTTTTGAAAAAATGATTAATCGCCGACTTAAACATTTCCTTGAACTGAACAATATGCTTGATCCCTATCAGTGTGGCTTTAGAGAAACGCGGTCCACAACTGACCATCTTGTGCGCATTGAAGGACATATACGTGACGCATTTGTACATAAACAGTTTTTCTTGTCGATATTTATCGATATGGAAAAGGCGTACGACACAACTTGGCGTTACGGAATTTTGCGAGACTTGTCGGGAATGGGCATCCGTGGAAATATGCTAAACGTAATAGAAAGCTATTTGTCTAACCGTACCTTCCGTGTGAAAATCGGCAACGTATTGTCGCGTCAATTTATACAGGAAACTGGTGTACCCCAATTAGGTGTGCTCAGCTGCACACTGTTTATCGTGAAGATGAACACGCTTCGTGCTTCATTACCGCCAGCTATTTTTTATTCCGTCTACGTAGACGACATACAAATAGGTTACAAATCTTGCAACCTTACAGTGTGTGAGAGACAGGTACAACAGGGCTTGAACAATGTGTCCAAATGGGCAGACGAAAACGGATTCAAAGTGAACCCCCACAAAAGTTCTTGTGTTCTTTTCACCAGGAAGAAAGGGCTTGTTCCAGATCCCACTATCGAAATGTATGGACAACAAATATCTGTCAACAAAGAGCACAAGTTCCTAGGCATCATACTTGATTCTAAACTTACTTTCATTCCGCATATAAAATATCTCAAGGTGAAATGTCTAAAAACAATGAACTTACTGAAAATTTTATCTCACACATACTGGGGTAGCGACAGGAAGTGTTTACTGAACCTTTACAAAAGTCTCATTTCATCTCGATTGGATTATGGTAGCGCGGTATATCACTCTGCCGCCCCTAGTGCGCTGAAGATGCTGGATCCCGTCCACCATCTAGGTATCCGCCTGGCCACTGGAGCTTTCAGAACAAGCCCCATTGAAAGTCTATAGGTCGAATCAAATGAGTGGTCACTCCACCTGCAGAGAACATTCACCAGCCTCACATATTTCCTTAAAGTTCACTCTAATCAGCAGCATCCGTGTTTTAATACCGTTAACGATATGACGTGTGCTACACTTTTTCGTAATCGTCCCTCTGTAAGACAGCCTTTCTCACTGCGTGTCAGGGAGCTTAGCGAAGAAATGGACATCCCACTCCTCGAACATCGCTTAATGCCTTCAGCCAAGCTGTTACCACCTTGGGAGTGGCACGTAGTAGAATGTGATATATCCTTTGTAGAAGTTACAAAGCACGATTCAGAGGTCGAAATCCGAATGCATTTCCTAGAATTACAGTCCAAGTACTCGTGCACAGAATTTTACACGGACGCTTCTAAATCATATGCCGGAGTATCTTATGCAGCCGTCGGTCCGTCCTTTTCGGAATCTGGCGTACTCCACCCAGAAACAAGTATCTTTACGGCTGAGGCCTACGCAATATTATCAGCCGTAAAACACATAAATAAATCAAAACATCAAAAAACTATTATATTTACAGACTCCCAAAGCGTCGTAAAAGCCTTGAAGTCACCCTGTAAACAGAAAAACCCTGTCCTCATTGAGCTGTATTCTGTTCTTTGTAGAGCATACGCAACTAACCAGCATGTGATTATATGCTGGGTGCCTGGGCATAGAGGCATCGAGGGCAATGTTCTTGCCGACCAAATGGCCACATCAGTCACGTCACCCGCTAATAACCCTACAGCTGCTGTTCCTGCAACAGATTTGAAACCTTTCTTGCGAAAGAAACTGCGAAGCCACTGGCAACGCTTGTGGGACGCAGAAACAAATAATAAGCTTCATTTGATTAAGCCACAGTTAGGTTACTGGCCCTCTGTAACAAAAACCCGGCGAACTGATATCCTATTCTGTCGTCTCAGAATAGGACACACGTACGGCACCCACAATTTTCTATTGAATGGTAATGATCCTCCAACCTGTGGTAGATGTGGCGAGAGGCTCACCGTCCTCCACGTCCTCCTGGAGTGTCAGGAAGCCGAAAGAGAAAGAAAGAAACACTTTCCTCTAGCATATCGCTACTGTCTCCCTCTACATCCCGCTATGTTCCTTGGTAAAGAACCGCTCTTTAACACCACAGCAGTCCTCGCATTCTTGAATGATGTTGTGCTACATGTTATTAGGCCAATAAGTTCGTAGCGCATCCTCTCTTCAGAGGATGTTGCTGTGATAGTTCTTTATAGCACATGTCTCCAGGCCCTTGTGTTTCAAGGGCTCTGTTTTAGGCACTTGTGCTTCTGGCCAATTCTTACGTGTGTAATATTTTGTCTTATCACTCTTTTGCAATGCATTGTTCATGTCTATAGTACACATCACTAGTCATTGCCATAATCTTATTACGTATAGATTTTACGCACTTTACAGCGACTGTTTTTAGGCCCCTTTACAGCCATGCCACATCTGTTCATGTAATTGACTATTCATATATCACTAACAAGTCATTACCATCGTCTTGGCGCTCTTTGGCCATAACTGGCCCTTGCGCCAACAAATCACAATAAAAAGAAATCCGTATTAGCGCATTCACCGTATGCCAAATGTTTCCAGTTTATAGATGGCAAATTGAAGTCTCCTGTTATTATGATATTTCGTTTGCAAAACTTAACCAATTGATCACACAGTCTAGGAAGAAAAGACACATCAGCATCAGCTGCCCTGTAAACCGCACAGAGTACAAATGACAACTCATTTGTTGTGATGTTTAGAAACAAGCTCTCATGATCTTCGATTTGTTGCGTCACATGAACATGTATACCAGACTTAGCAATCACTGAAATTCCCCCACCGCGTGAACCACGATCGCGTCGATATATGCTAAAACCAGGCGGAATAATTTCACTATCACAAATGTTTTCATTTAACCAGGTCTCAGTCAAAACCACCAAGTGAGGGTCGTAAGTAAGTAACAAAATTTCCAGTTTATCTATTTTGTTGACAATGCTCCTGGCATTCAAGGAAAGGATACGCAAAAATTTATCAGATATCTGTAATCGCTATGATTCGGAAGCCTGGCTGTCAGCAGCTAGAAGTGGAACACGTGTGGAAGATGCATCATCCCATACGTAAAGCGTTTTTCCAATGCGAAGTTTATCATTTACGAGTGACACTTTCTTTCCCGTTTTCTCGTGTTTCGTAGTTTGCCATAGCTGTTTTCTTTTTCTTAGTGTTTCCAAAGAGTAATTATTTTGGATAAAAATGTTCGTCCCTTTTAACTTTGCAGATCTGCCGAGCACCTTCTGTTTCTCAAGATAGTCCTTAAAATAAAGAATAACCGGGCGGTTTGACGAGTGTTTCCCAAGCCGGTGAATTCTAGCTACCAATTCGCAATTTATTCCAAGTCTGTCAGAAAAAACTTCATTTATAACTTTGCGCCGAAGCACCTCTTCAGATTCATTCGGCCCCTCCGTAATTCCAAAGACAACCAAGTTATTTCGACGATTTCGGTCCTCCAGTGCAGTAAGCTTACTTTGTTGCTGCATGATAGTGTTTTGAAGTCTCATGACATGATCATTTAGACTATCAATGGTACCAGCTTTTTCGCTCACTTCCTTCAGCTTGTTCTCGACTTTCTCTAAACGCGCACTGAATTTGTTCAAAACCTTTTCAGTTTCAGTAAGTTTCAATTTCACTTCCTTCAAGTCGCTACGGATAGCTTCTTGACCTGTTAACAGCTTTTCGAGCATCTCAGCATTGCTAGGACCTGGATTTTCTTCAACATCCCCACACAGTAATAATGTGCAGACATGAATACAATCACATACGATTGAAAGCAGTGCTCGTGGGCTTGGCAGAACAATTAGACACCTATCATCGTCTCTACAGGTACAAGGATAACTAACCTTAAATATGTAAGCAGAGCGCATTGTGAACGTCCTGTTGTTGTTGGTTCCACCAAGCCCACTGAAGATCCGGTCGCAGGGCGTTCTTCTTATAGCTGTACGCTCCGTTGACGTGATGCCGCTCACGGGTATGGCATGCGCGGCGAAGTTCATCATGACAGGGTTGGTAGAACGACGGTCAATCTTGCTTGTCGATGCTGCGTTGATTAGCACTCTTGTACCGTTCACACACGTGTGTGTGCTCACTCCGGTGACCGAGAGCAGCAAGGCCTGAAATATGTAAGCAGAGCGCATTGTGAACGTCCCGTTGTTGTTGGTTCCACCAAGCGCACTCATCTGATTCTCATCTGTACATACTCATCATCACCATTCTGGGCCTGGTGGTGGGGCTCTTGCTTGGGAGAATAAAGAAGAGAGTGACTGCCTAAACGTTGTCTCTCAATATATATATATATATATATATATATATATATATATAATCTCTTCTTCACGTGGCCTCATTTGAGACAGCCTGTGCGTCTTCTCGGATTTCAACGCACTCGCACCAAATATCTATACGAATGTGAGTGAACGGCAACACACAACAACAACAACAAAAGCCGTACATATAGTAAACAAATTGCGTCATAACGGTGGGGCTGGTACAACATTCCGCAAGCATGACAACGATCCCTACTTGTACCGTAGATTCTGCACTTTGCAGCAGAGTTCTGTTGTAAACAGATAATAAGTTCAGAAGAAAGGTCAAAGAAAGAGGTTAGCGGCATCAACCGCTTCTCGTCGATTGATAAAGTCATCGACTGGGTAGAGAAGTTGAACGTCGAAGTGCTTCTGAACGTCAATGCATTCCTTCCTAGCTAGAGGACAAAGGTTCGTGCGTCAGCGTTTCACACGAATCCAACTTCGCGGGTCGCCAAGCCGTCGGTGTCGATGGTCGGAGATCTTCCTGCATATGGAGCTTTTTGTCACTGCGTTCCCATTTGCACAATTGCACTGGTAGCAGGCGCGTAGCCAGGGGGGGGGGGGGGGGGGGCTGATGGGGCTTCAGCCCCCCCTGAAATTTTTTCGTGCTGGCATGCACCGCCGACCAGAACTACCACTGACGCCGGCAATCATTCTGGATTTTGTCTACAATGTCCTTTTCACGCTCGAAAAGACATTTCGGCACGAACATTGCGAACTCGGGCTGGATTTCGTGACAACGCCCTTGCACCTGGAGTCACGTAACGCAAGGAGCCCCATCCGAGCACAAACTTTCAACGGCTTTTCGATAGCGAGCGAGCGCGTTGCGGCATCTCGCAGCGGCAGCGGAATATACGGAGCGCATGGATTTCAATTACGAAACTTTATGGGTATAAAGTTCTCATAAACTTTTGACGCGAAAGGTGCGCTGACATTTGCAAAGGCATGCTTTAAAAGATTTTCAATTCTAGAACTTTATGGGGTTAATGTTCTTATAAACTTGGGCCAACATGCGCGCACTGGAACGCTCGTGTCCAAGCCGTTCCATAAATGGAAGCGCGCGCTCGCAATCTCCCACACACACGAAAATACTAAATATCACCGTGACTGTCAGCTAGCAGCTGATAATTTTCTCCAAACATTTTCAGGAAACGGGCCCAATGTGATTGATCAGCTGGACCAGGGCAGGCAAAGTGAAATATGAGAAAACAGAAGAAAGTGAACGGCCTATTATTGAGATTTTTTTTTTGCGGGCGACAAGGTGTGGCTCACCGTTGCCACAGGGACAGGGGCCCTATGGATTTAAGCAATGCCCCTGCTGAAAATACAGGCATTTTCAGAGTGCTTCTTCGCATGCGAGCTGATTGTGGAGATACATATCTGAAGAACCATTTGGAAAGTTGCCCCAGTATTGCCTCGTATTTAAGCCCAGACGCACAAAACCAAATTATAGAAATTTGTGGTGACATTATCAAAGAAAGCTTGGATTCAAAAGCAGGCTGCTTCTCCATACTTCCTGACGAAACGACGGACATCGCTGGAATTGAACAGCCTACTGTTTCTGCAAGGTACCTAAACAAGTAGGCCAACGACATCAAGGGAGTGTTTTAGGTTTTAGCACCGGAATAGATGCCCATCTCTCACTGCGACAGCAGGTTCTATGTAAATGTGTAAATACTGCTGCAGCTTCTAGTCACCCTTCCAGTGACCACTGCCAGCGCAGAGAGAATATTTGTTTAACAAGAGTTTACTAAAAACCTACTTGCGCTCTACAATGTCTGTGGAACGCATGGTTAGGCTGGCTCTTCTATACACCCATAGAGACGTCGGCATCAACGTGTCCGAAGTCATTGACCGCTTCGCTCAACTTTCCCGCCGAGAGAAGTTTGTCCTTTAAATAGCAAAGCAGCAAAAATCAATGCAAGTAAAAAGCACTGTTCCGTCAGGTCCATAAGTTCTTAATTATGAAAACGTATGACCGCTCAATTACCTTTTAAAACCGCAGAAATTTTCGCCGTTTATTCTAGCAGTTAGCATCATGATCACAATTATCACGCGAATACCAATAACCAATTTTGACCGACCTTGCTCATTGAAAGCCCGGCCCACGCGGCGTTCGCCAAAAACACTCGCATATTGGGTAGTTCAACTTACCGTGTCATCTGTGGCCTTCGTTTGTCCTTTTCTTTCCTTTTCAGCTACCTGCTTTTATTTATTTTTTGAAACGAAGGAATACACTCCTTTGATTTTGGGTGCAGAATAAATGTTGGCGTTGTGCAGGCAGTTAAATTACACATTTTCGTACTGATTTATGCATTATTCCTCTATTATTCTACCCACATGGCACTGTCGCGACCGCTGCATGGCCCAAGTACATTTCACGATTTCTGCGATCATAGTTATGTTCTTGCCAGGATCATCTGTCTTTCTGTGCGCAAAGTTTACTATCTGTGACTGAGCAGCATGTTTATTTGTCGTATTTGACGCATTATATACACTGACGTTTGCTTAAATACGTAGATTTATTGGAGACTCATACGTATTTTGAAATATCTTATTGCGAGATTTTGTGTATACAAGCAGTGAACTTTGTTTCCAGCGACTCTTTTTTTGCCCTTTAGCGAGTTGTATCTTCGCATTTGTATATTACATTCTATCTTCGCATTTCTAATATATACTTTGCAGAACTTCCACTTTTTATTTGTACTCACTGCTGCGAGTATTATCTCGGTGTAATTACAATACACGACGAATTACAGCTGCTCCTGCGCAATCGATTGCAACGAGGGATAGCGTCATTGAGGTTTCTTCCTGGCCGTTGCATATGTAGAAAAATGTAAACAAGGTTCTTTAATGACAAAGATTCATCAAAATATTTGTCCTCAACTTATTAATTTCATGGCCTTTACGTTTTTCATATAAGCTGCATGCACTGCTTTGCTGGTTTCGAACTGATATTGACTCTTTTCGCGGCGATCCCGTGGGCGCTGCCATATTTGATCACGTGGTGACGCGTCCATTGCTTGCCTGAACTGCCTCCGTTGCCTCCTTGTTTACAATGGAAGTGTATGACGCCGGCGCGGCTTAGAAAACCCTGTTTTTGGAGATATCCTAGACGGTGACTAGGCGGACGACACGAAGCTTTGATCACAGCTTCAGAGAAAATGCAAAAGCGCTTTCGGAGCTGATTGAGCTATGTCCAAACGGCGCAGGCAGTTTATATGGTAATTCTTCTAAAAGCGGGGCTAAATATGCATTCCAAGCTTTGCGATTATGAATTCAGTCAGGATTAGTGTGTTTTGCTCTTTGTTCTTTATTCGGCAAATATTTTGAAGCAGTGGCTTGTCAGTTTCTGACTCAGTGAAGTTCCTCGGTGCGGCCACTATCTGATTATTTTCTGCCTAATCGCTCGCGGGTGTGCTCAGTTCCGAATCCGATAGATTTGTTCTTGCTGCGCACAAGGCTTGAAACGTAGCTGTTTTATACATTGTAATACCTTGTAGCAAATATATGTTACAGCTAGTAACTTGCTTACTCTTGTGGACCGTCACGAAACATTCAGCTTCGACCATTGGTGCGCCATAGGTGTAGTCCGTCATTTACTGTGTGTATACAGTGCGCATATATTCAAGTGTGCGTCCATTCACTTATTCTTGATACATTGGCGATAGAGTAGGCGTAAGTTTTCCTGCCATTCGGACAGATGTGTATAGATAACGCACGCAAAACTTACTATGACAGAAAGCGGTGCTACTCCCTTTGTCATTGTTGAACGAGTGGTACTCACTGTTGCCGACGTTCTGGGGATGAAGCCCTTTCTTTGAAGGTTAGCGATACCAGGCTGGCGGATGAGCAAATTTCTGTATCCTCGCGGAAAGCCGTACATCTCGAAGTTCTGGTAACACGGTCGGACAGTTGCAGCAGCGGTCCGGGAACTTCGCCACACAGATTCATTCTATTCCTTAACATGCCAGTCACTATTTTTGCAGCCAACTATTGCACACGTCTTCAATCCACATTATTCAATCTAGCATGATTGGAGCACAGTGTGTTAGCGAAAACTCAGTTGCATTCTCGACAGCTGATCGCACAGAAGCAAGGTAGAATCAGTAATGGTTTCGTATTCGTGCGCGGTCGCTGAGGAGAGGTATGGGGCGCCGCCGTGAGCGCCATCTTGTTTCTCTAAAATAAACTGCTCCGCGAAAAAGGTCAATAGTTCTAAAGTTCATGTGATGTTTTCTTTACTTATTAATTAGACAAAAAACACGGAAGCATTGACATCAGTTATTTCTGCCACAATTTTGGGGGCATACGAATATATTCTATTATGAAAACATAGATATTTTAATGGACAGTGCATAACGTTCAATAACTCGTTTGCAGCATCTAATATACAATGAAATTGGCAATGCAGTTATTATTCATGCATTTCGTCCCTTGACAAATTCTATAAGGAGGAGACCGCGCTGCAACCTGAGCCCCACCCCCCCCCCCCCCCGAACAAAATTTCTGGCTACGCCACTGACTGGTAGTGCTTTGCCATGCAAATACCACTGCGCAGTTCACAGCCATGCACTTAGATTTAGACTAATTCATGTAACAATGTCCAAATATTTCCTCTGCTTGACAACTTTGAACAAACACTCGCTCGCAGAAAATTACCAACTTTCACGGATACTTATAGGCATTGCTGTAAACATTCACCATGTGAGCGTGAAAAAGCATGAAGTTGCAACTGAGTCAATTTTGCACTTATAACGTTCTAGGCAATTTGACAAAAGGGCCTTGCTCACATAGTTTAGCTT
Source organism: Dermacentor silvarum (assembly GCF_013339745.2). Classification (NCBI taxonomy): domain Eukaryota; kingdom Metazoa; phylum Arthropoda; class Arachnida; order Ixodida; family Ixodidae; genus Dermacentor; species Dermacentor silvarum. The sequence goes on from NC_051158.1 coordinate 74,086,300, forward strand.
AATATATTTTTTCAGGTGCCATTATGAACAACGCCAACGGTACAGCTGAGAAAGTGTAGAAAGAACACGCCAGAGCCCATTTTCTTGCAGCAATGGCGTGACCGTATGGAGCTTATACTACACAATAGTTTTTTTTTCATGTATTCAAAGTAATTGCGCAGTAGGCGCATTGATGGGTAACTAACATACGTGAGACCAATTTTTCTGCCTTAATATCCTCAAATTTTCTCTAGTTATTTTCTGTCGGTGATGAAAACGGCTTCAGTGCCTTGCAAGAAGTGGTTCACATCAACATTCGCGACACTGAAGAGCAAACAGGGCGCCCCCTTGTCCGATCTATGGTGCCTCCTGAGCTTAATGTTCAGACTGCACCCCGTCTATCAATTTAATGGTGACCACGTGACAACGAATTGTGGTAGACAACGCCGTAATTACAAGAAACATCTCAGCCTGCGTCATGTGGCACCTTGTGCCTGTTCTGGCATCCTTGTCGTCCATACCCGCCTTTGCAGGGCTAGGTAAATATTGCAAGGCTAATTCCTTGGCTGAAAAATACGTGTCAGCTTTGCAGGAGGGGGCTACTTTCTTTAGTTGACGCAGTATCCCATGTAGATTGGGAATTACTGTGAACGCTTTTCTTTCCAATATCATTTAGTTTTGCACAACATCCGCTCCTGGTTCAATGTCTTTGAGACGCTTCATCCTGACTGGAGTTATCATGGCGCCCGGATAACCATTCTCGCGGCGTTTCGGAACCAGAGCAGGAAAACTTATATTCATGATGTGCTACCATGTTTGAGTAATGAAATCGGACGCACGAAAACGCGATGGCATTCTTCACGAGTTAGCAATTTTTGTTAGTCCTAAACTACATGAAGCGATGAGCTATTGAAGCCAGAAAAGCATGGGGAATGTATTTGTAGTTTTGAATTGAAATGGTGTTCAAATAAAATAACGGAAATGAACACTGGACGTAAAAGCAACTTGTTGCCGGCTGAGTAGCAAACTAAAAATCTGCACGTCAGGCGTATGTGGCACTGTTGATTGTGATTTAAATTCGTCGTTACTGCAATGCGTCACTGTACTATCTATACTTGTTATCTCAACTGTGCATTTATATAAGCGGGTGATGTCTGCGGCTAAGTACTTTATAAAATAAGCGCAAGCTAATAAAAACACATGCACAAAATTCAAACCAACCGAATAATATTGCCACAGTTATAAGCTTCTTTATGGCTGTGTAATGCATGCAGGTTGTTTATGTAACCAGCAATTTATTTCTTATTTGATGCATGTTTTCTTTGTATTGGCGTAATAGTGAAGCAATAATATCATTTCCATGCTAGACGATCTATAGTCATTTGTGTGCGTATCAGCTCATGAAGGCGAGAATATTGAGCAGTGGTAGGTGAAGTTGAGCATTTATGTTGGCCTCACAAGATTAGGCGGGTGCTCGAAATAATGCATCTTGTATTTTCACATGTTTACCCTACTGTGATGTCAGTAAACCTTAAGTGCGAGATGTGTTCATAAAACAAGATTCCTTAACTGTAATTTAGGCAATGTTTTGAATGTTAAAAAATTGTCAACTGATGAACATCAAATATCCGGATGCTAGGCGAAGAACGGTGCAAAAATGAAATTAATTGTGGTAGTTGAGCCTGACACAATCTTTGCTTACCTACAAAGTGCGTATGATTACATAAAAATTAGGCCTGCTAGGGCGCGGGGGGGGGGGGGGGGGTTGTGTGTTGGCTAAAACCACGTGTATCTAGAGCTTGTTCTACTAGTATTATTTCAACCTTTGGAAATGTACTACTCATACGTCTAGCTTTGGTGTGGTTCGGTAGGCTAAATATCTCATTACTTCTGGATCACTTGTTTGCGCTGATCAAACACGGTGCCATTGTTTCCAAACAGATGGCGCACTTGCAGCTAAATTTAGCCTCGAGCGCACTGTTTAGAAAGGTGTAGCTCGGGAGAACATTTGTCTGGGTGAGCAGAAGTGGTGGTGTTTCAGAACGGTTACTTTTTCATAGTAGGTATACTTCATCAAACTCAAACGTGTGATCGACAGGCGACATAAAGCTTACAAGTGTGCGTTTTAGTGCACATATTTCAAATTTCCTGGGCTATGGCGTCACTTCGTTCGACACGTAGGGTCCAGGAATGACATGAAGAGTCTCGGGCAGCAAGACTGAGAGATACCCAACGCATATAGACACGACTTCACCGCTTTGGCCGCATGCACAGCCAATATTTGTACCTCGGAAACCACACCTCATGTACACGGACACACATGATTCATGAGCCACTCACTCCAAAAAATGCTTTCCTTTATGCAGATGTCAACTGGGGACGCGTCTGCGTGTTTTTTCCTTCGCTTGTCTTTTACGTGAGCTCACTTCATCGTGTTTTAGCATCGTGACGATGCAGGTTCAGGAGAGGAAATAATGCCCATGCGTGTTATATTTTTTAATCCACATTCACCTCAATCATAGAGGGCGCCCATTTTCAGACTGGTTGGATATAGATATTGAAGAGCACGACGTTGGTGTCCTTGTCGCTTGTGCAAAGGTGTCGTTCGCTGCCACTTGACTTCTCTCACCTTTCCTCTACCTTTCCTCTCGTAATAATACTAGTTGAATATTTTACCCTCAATTCCAAGGTGCCCGATTTAGAATACTGGGTGCGTTTTCGGGAATTTCCTAACACTGAATCGAAATGACTGTAAAATTTGAGGGCAAGGAAAGAAAACGAAAAAAGAAACCACATATAGTAATAATATGGCCTCAAAGCGCTTGCATGGTTTGTCATGTGAGCAATAATTACAAAACATCCTCCGTGTAGCGCTTACTGCGCGGTTGGTAACAGCGTTCTGAAGCGACAATTAAGGGCCGTCAGTATGTTGAGAAGAAAGATCAAACAGACAGCTTAGTGGCATCCATTACCGACGGCGTAGCAGACGTTAAAGTTAAAAATGGTTGTGAACGTCATTGGTTATCCTGTGTTTACTGGACAGCAGAGGGTCGCGCGTCAGCGTTTCGTGCAAAATCAGTCTGGCGGGTCGTTAAGTGCTTTTTGTGAAAGGTCGAATATGTAGCTCCACAAGCAGCTCTTTGCCACTGCGATTTATTTTAACACGGTCATTGCACCGCTAGTTCCTCGTAAGACAAATATTCCAGTTTCTACTACGGCTGTTCATTTACTTTTAAGTTATTTCTTGTCACAATATCGGAATAGTTAATCTGCTTGACAGCTTTCAACAAACACTCAACCTCACAAAATCAGCAAATTCTGCGGTTGCGCTTCCTGTAACATTTTGGCAAGTGAGCGATGAACAGCGTAAATGTTGCTACTAGTGCAATTTAATGCGATAATTAACAAAAGTGTCATTTTGATAAATTTTGAAATCATACGTTTTCAGGTGCCATTACAAGACGACTTTTCTCATAGTCCCAGTGTTTTCTGCACAATTGAGCAGTTGAGAGATATATGTCACCAATTGAACTTATTTGCTGGAAAGAGTGGGTTATAGTTAACACAGTATATATTGCAAAAAGTTGCTGGACGCTTAAGCTTCGCCTTCAAGAGTGGAACGTGATAGCGTTAACGAGCCGCGTTCGCATCGCATGATTGTTTCAGTGGGCTTCACCGCAACACAGCACGTGGGAAAGCCAGCTTACAAGAACCAAACTTACACTGGTCCCCTTAAAGTCGGTTTCACTTTTAAGCAATAATGCATTGCTGCGAAGACGTTTTTCCAGGGGCAATATAAGTCGTCCTGTATTAAAGTGTGAAGGCCGTAGCACCTTTTTTACTATTTTAATAATTCTTTCCTTTGCCCCGACGCGCGCACGTATCCAAAATGCATTAGGCAGGCGAAGTCCCAATTTGACCTGCCGAGGATGAGAGCCGCGTCTGGATAGCATTTTCGCAAGTAAGTTACCCGAGCGCGCCGCGTTGGTATGGTAGAAATGCTGGGAAAGAGGTTTGTGTTAGAATTTTCTCGTAACAGGAATATGTTTTCTCCTACATTCAAATTACAGTTCGACGCCACCATTTCCGTAGGTTGTGGTTACTTCGTACTTTGCCATTTTTCTGACGGATTTCACTGCGAGAAATTCAATTTTTGTTCACCAAAACCTTGCACCACGTCGAGGGCCTGCGCGGTGGGGGTGGTTAGGGATGATTTTTTTTCTTCGCTAACACCTTGCGCCACGCGGAGGGCCTGCGCGGTTGGGGTGTTTGGGGATGATTTTTTTCCGCCACGGACGCCGACATCCACGCCGATGCCGACGCCGGATTTCCTGCGACACAGGGCCCTTATCGCGTTAAAGTAGGTGGTCCTTTCTAATGCGGCACTGAACTATATCTTGCTCGCACTAACTATTACATATTGTTACGAGGAAGCACAGTCGGGAAACTATTCACAAGGTGTGTTTACAAGGGATAGCAAGCACTGGCCAACATGGAAGCCAGCCGACATCAAACTAGGCATGTCGTCGTCCTCAGATCAACCAGAAGCCGCCTATGGGTGCGTCCCACAACATCGAAGTGTCAGCATCATCTTCGAGTAGCACGTAGCATGATCCCCTACGGGAGAAGCTCCGGCCCGCCGCCACTAAGGACCCACAGCAGAGGAAGGGTAGTGGAGGGTTGGTGGTCTCGAAACGTGGACGACGACGCTGATCTACGGCACAGAAGACGTTGTCGGGCTGGCGGACACAACCTAGTACGTGACGACAGTCACTTGTCGAATGACGCGGTATGGGCCCGTGTAGCGAGGGAGGAGCTTTTCAGAAAGGTCAACATGGCGGGAGGGGGTCCAAAGTAGCACGAGGGCACCCGGAGGAAAACATTAGCCCGGTGTCGCTGGTCGGAAAGGCGCTTCTGATTGGCTTGGGAAGCAGCAAGTCTACCACGGACTATCTGCCGCCTGTAATCAGCCCGGGCAATGGCGTCACGTTCATATTAGCTAGTCGCAGTTGCAGGGGCAGGAAGAAATGTGTCCAACGGTAAAGTTAGCACCCGGCCGAACAAAAGATAAAAAAGTTGTCGCAGTTTCACCCGAAAGGCGAAGCATCAATTGCGATAGCAAACTTGTAGAGAGCTATACGGAGTATTGATATTAGCTTTATCAGCTGTATAAACTTGGACATGCAGCAGCATCGGCAACACGCAGAACTGTTGTCGACGCCATCGACGTTTTGCCCGCGTTCGCTCAAAATGCGTGCGGCGTTGGTGACTGTTGCCGGAGCCTCTGATATAAATAGGCACTTCATGCCGCAGCTAAACGTCGCCTCCCTTCCCTCCCCCTCCCCCACGGCCTCTCGTGCTTCGGAAGAAGGCACGTTTGCTCTACATATATGGTGATTGTAAAGGAGAAAAGAGACGCCTACTTCTGCAGCCCTTAAGCGAGCACGGCGCCGAACGCGCGTTTGTTCTCCGCCGTGCGTTCACTCCCCGTGAAAGACGCGCCCCTCGCGCCCTTTCACTCGCACATACAGCGTTCGGCGCGCGGCGACGATTTCTTCTCCAAATGACGTCATACGGAACCTCACGGCGACGGCGACGGCGACGCCAACGGCAGAAATCTGCTTTTGAGTGTCCATATAATTGCTATTGCAATAAAACGGACAGTATCCAGCAGTTTCGTGGCGGCAGGAAGTATATTCGAGCATCACGGATACAATTTTCCAATCCCAGTGGCCAGCCGACACGTACTTGGAAAGCATATCTGTTAAGGTCCAATTGAAGCGCTCGGTGAGCCCGTTCATCTGGCGATGGTAAGACGTGGTGCCCCAAGATTGTTCAAGCAAACAAGGCAATAGGTACTGGAATTTGAATAGTCCTTCGTTAAATTGCGTCAACACTGACAGCTTACACGACTGCTTGGGACTACTTCATGCCCTAGAACAGATGAATTCGCGAAGGGGTAAAACGAAGCGTTTCGGAAGAACGTCTTGGATATCTAGACTGTGTACTTGATGACCAACATGCATTGTTCACGGAACCTAAATTTGGTTGATATTTTATGTATGCATGATTCCTTTATTTTTATTTATTTTATTTTATAAATACAGCAATCACCATGCGGTGATTTTAGCAGGGTGGTACAAACATAATGAATACATTGGTATGTACAGAAAATGCAGAAGTTAATAAAAAAAATGTTATTTAAATAAATACAAAGCATACAGGTTGGGCACATGCAACGTTACACTAAAGCAGTAAAACACTGTCACTGCAAACATGGTACAAACAAAATAAGTCATTGTAAACATGATAAGAAAGAAGCTAATGTTGGCGCAGAGACGACGTCATTTTTTAGCCGGTTCCAGTCCACTAGTGTGCGCGAGAAAAAAAGAATACTTAAAGAGTTGCTGCCTGAGGAAAAAGGAGGTATAGTGAAATTATCTCTTTGCCGAGTAGCGTATCCGGAGGAGAAGGCTACGATCCTAGTTATGTCCATCTTATAATGCCCCTTTATTAGTTGATACAAGAACTTCAATCGTGAACAACGATTTCTTTGTGCTAAAGAAGGAACATTAGCCCGGTTTAAAAGTACTGTAACAGAAGTTCTCGTAAATGAGTTATAAATAAAACGCACGGCTCTTTTTTGAACCTGTTATAGTTTGGCAATGTTAGTTTTTGTAAAAGGGTCCCATATAACTGCAGCGTAATCTAAAATGGGCCGTACAATGGATTTGTAAGCCAGGAGGCGAACAGATCACAGCGCAAAGATAATGATGGCAGAAGAGAACACGATAGACAAGCGGTAACTTTGAAATATGGTATAAGACCGAAGAAAAGCTCTTTTTTAGCTGCCAACACAAACAATAAAGTAGTAGCTTTGCCCGAAAGGCTGGGAATCAATTGCGATAGCAAATTGGTAGATAGCTATACGATGTAAAATAGTAGTTTTAACAGCCGTGTAAACTTTTAAGCATACACCTGTAGGCTTACTAACTAAATTACCAAGCCTATTGTCACTTATGCGCAAGCGGATGTAATATTATATCTCACAGGATGCCCGCGGAAACTCGCTGTCGAAACGCTCGAGTGCAGAAGCATTGCAGCAGCAGCGAGCGAATTGACCTTTGTGTGGCCTCTCGCATCAAAGCGAATAAAGCCCGAAAACAAAACTCGTGGCCAACTCTGTCCCCGTCCCAGATGGCCCTTAAGCTAGTGCGGCCGGAGCGGTTGCGCCTTACGCAGCAGCCAACGGAGCTGAATGCGCCTCGCCTCTCTGCCCTCCACCCGGAGCCTTGGCTTCGTCCCCGATTTTCTCTTTTCGCTTGAGACATTGAGCCGCCATTGTCGGCTCACCCCAGCACACTTTCACTTGCACATGCCACGCATGCATGCCCCGCGACGGCAATCAAAAAATAAAATTATGGGGTTTTACGTGCCAAAGCCACGATATGATTATGAGGCACGCCGTAGTGGGGGACTCCAGAAACTTGGACCACCTGGGGTTTTTTAACGTGCACCTAAATCTAAGTACACGGGTGTTTTCGCATTTCACCCCCATCGAAATGCGGCCGCCGTGGCCGGGATTCGATGCCGCGGCCTCCTCAACCTTATCGACCATGTACTCCATGGAACCTCATGGCGATGGCGACACCGACGGCAGAAATGCGCCTGCGGTCTCCATATAATTGCTATTGCAATAAAACATAAAAAAATCAGAGCATATCCACGGGGTGAATGATGATGAGGGGGCGAAGCTCCGGAGGGAATCATCGGATCTCCCGCTTAAGGGGACGCTAGCACAAACGCGTTAGAAACGTGCAGTACTCTCTAGTAAGGGGGAGCGGCCACAGCGTCTTACGCAGCCATTTACACATGCCGGAACGTGCACCGCGTTTGCCGACGCCATCACATGACTGCTGAGAGAGTATACCCCCCGTATTCATAAACGCTCCTCGACTTGAACTTGACTTGACACCGCTTTGGGCAGCGCGTTCGAAACGCGTTGAAGGTAAGGCGGAGAGGCCACAGCGTCTTACACCAGCTTCTTACACGGGCCGTAACGCGCTAGCACAAACGCGTTAGAAACGCGCTAGAAACGCGGCCTTTCGTTAATGTTGGGTATTTATTGCCATCGTGGTGCGTGTGTCCATGTCCGCTTCGTGGCGTAGTGGGCTAACGCCGCGCGCTCGGAAGCGAGGGGTCCCTGGTTCGATTCCGCGCTACGGACACAACTTCGGAATTTTTTTTCTCATTTTTCTCAGACTGGTTACACACTACTACTACGACGACGGGGACGGAACGGGTGCCGCTATAAGGAGCTTGGCTCCTAAAACAATACATCTAGGTGCGCATGAGTCCGGAAAATACCAAACGTCTAAACGCTATCGCAGCACTTCGCCCACTAAATATCAAACAGAAACCCATAACGAAGCAAAAAGAAAAGCCACACCAGAGCCCACGCACTTGGAGCGATACCATAGAGAGTGTGAAGTTGATACTACACAGTCCTTTTAAATGCAGAGCATTTCTTTAACTCACATGTAGCGTGCGCCGTCCGTCCGAACAGCTCAAGCACAGGTGCGCCCTCTCCCCCACTCCTCCTCTCCCGCATCACGCTTGCAGCACATCTGCAGCGGGCGAAGCGTCGTAGTTGAGTCGCGCTCCGGCGCTGCAAGCACCGTAGCAACAGCAGGATGATAAGTGGTTCTTGAGGGAAAGGGAAAGGTTGGCGCTATCTTCTGCAGCCCTTGAGGGAGCACGGCTCAGCGCCAAGCAACAGCAGGTGCAACAGCAGGTGCTGGCGTGATAGCGCGCCCTCTCTCCACCCCCTCTCCCTCTAACGCGCGCGCTAGGAATATAAAGCGGGTTGGCGCGGGCTCCACTCGTCAACTCCTGCGCTCTCTTCTCTTAAGTTCGTCGGCGGTCGCAGTTGATAAGCGATGGAAGCAAGACCTTCAACTAGTACCTAGACGCAATCCAACATCAGCGCCGAAGCACCAGTTCAAGACATCCTACCATCGTCTTCGTCGACGGCGGCACAAGACAAGGCGGCGAGGCGGCGCGCTGCCGACGCCGAACGCAAGCGTCGTAAGCGTGCTGCCGACGCCGAACTTCGTGAACGAGAAACCGCGGCCAGGCGTCAACGTCGACAAGGGGATCCCGAGCAGCGTGCACGAGAAGCCGCGGGCAGGCGTCAGCGTCAAGCCGCGGACCCTTCGAGTCGAGAACGACACGCGGCTGCGACACGTCAGCGTCGGGCCGCGGACCCCGACGTACGGGAACGAGAGGTGGCGGCGAGCAAGCGTCGTCGTCTGGAGGATGCCGCCGCCGCCGCGGAGCCCGTCGCCCCGGAGGGTGCTGGCGCGGAAACCGTCGGGCAACGTCAACGGGACTTTGGGGGTGTCGACGCGCGCTTCAACCGCGAGTTCCTGGATCGGAGCTTCGGGCACAGCTGCGACGTGTGCGACCGGCTGTGGTTCGACAACAACTTAACCAGGGTTGGGAACATGCGTGACGCGGTGCATCGCACGAACGCCTGACCATTAACGACCATCGACGCCAGCAACGACGACCACCTGAACAACCGGAAACGCAAAGGCAACGACGACCCATAGTCCTCGTCGGCGACTTCAACGTCGACGTTCGCAAAGACGACTGGATCGTCAGGCACGTGCACGACCGTTACGGTCTCGACTGCGTGTATGACCACAACCCCGTGAACAGCAGGCAGCCGACCACCATCCACGGGTCCTGCATAGACCTCGTCTTTGCGTCCTCCTCCTCATCCTTCTGCGTCCAGCCCCTACTCACGGACCCTCTCACCGTCCACTTTAGCGACCACAAGGCGGTCGTGCTCGTCGTGCGCTAAATCGACACTCGCCACTCACTCACCACTCACCATCTCAACGACCACGCTCCGCAGAGGCCCCGCAGAGAGGGACGGACGTAACCGGAGGCATCCCCCTCGTCGACGCAACCTCTGAAGAGAAGAAAGAGAAGAAGAAAGGAGAAGAAGAAAAGAAGAGAACAACAGAGAAGCAATAATAATATAATATAATAATAGGAATCGCAGTAATGCCAATAAAATAATAACAACTTTACGTTACCTACTTACGATTCTCTCCTCTCCCAACCCAGACCACCACCACCACACCATCACCACCACCACCACACCAACAACACCAACACCACGGAACCCCACTATGCTATGCATTTACACGTGTCGCTCGCGCGGGGGTATGCGACGGAGCTTTTTTTATTTATACTACTGCGCAGTAGGTTATTTGAAGTTTGGCTGAGAGACGAGACAATTTATTCAGACTTTACTCTTTATCCAGTTATTCTGTGTTCGTGTACAAAACGACTGAATTTCCCTAAAAAAGCGGTTCTCATCACCATTCCCGACTATGAAGAGCAAGGTGCGAACAAGACGCCGCCTTGACTGACCTATGGTGCCCCCTCAACCTAATAATCAGGAAGCAACACGTCTGTCAATGTAATGGTGGCCACGTGACAAAGAAATGTGGCATACAATGCCATAATTAATATAAAAACTGGCCGCATATCTGCTTGATTCGCTGCAAATGACGTCGAAAGACGTCATTTGCAGCGACGTACTGAGCGCGGATGGATAGCTGTACTCCTTCCCAACCCTCACGCTCTTCCCCTCCCCTCTCACTCCTCCTATGATGGCTGCAATGGAGGTTTTGCTGAATTCAATTCCAATTTCCCGCATTCGCTCTGTTCTGGCACCATCTGTTGGGGTATTTTATTACTGTTGGCCTAAAGCCGCCTACAGGGCCGCAGCTTCAGTCGGCTTGTTTTTAACGCGTAGCGTCTCTTCGACACTGTTTCTAACACGTTGATTTTTCCTTTTCCAACGTAAAAACCAGTACCATGTGTATTCTAAAATAAATGAACGCTGCGGGTCACGTTTGTGTACATATATTTTGCCTCAAATAGGCCTGAGGTTTTCTTTGCGCTGTATAATGTTGACGTGTATGACCACATGCCACCAGTGCTCGCAGCTTGGTTGGTTTTGGCATAGCGGTTGAATCGCTTTTGGCCGGGTGGTGGAATCGAGTGACAGACAGACAGACTAAGTTTTTTCCGTTTAGGTAGCCCAAGATAGACTATCGTTTTTAAAAACATATCTTTGCTTGTGCCTGGTGGTGTATTGTGCATGTTTTGACATTCTTTTCAAGAGCAGATGCCTGTGCATTCATGGGCGAAGGCTGCACAGATTCGGGAGGCCAATAAATTTAGCCGATGAAATATCACATGACGATTTAATACTGCCGTGAACGCTCTTCTTTATATCGCTTACTTTTTCACAACATCCGCTGCTGGTTTGAGGTACTTATGACCCTTCATCCTGGCAGGAGCGATCGCGGTGTATACCAATTTGTATTTACTGCATCGTTACTTTATTCTTCAATGTACTCAGTATATTTATTTCGCCAACTATGCACGCATATAAGCGGTTTATGTGTGCTCTAAAGTGCTGTATAAAAGAAACACAAACTTAATCAAAACGTACGGGTGTTTTTCACTTGAAGATTGGCGCTGTTATAAGCTACTTCATGTCTATGCAATTCATGCAGGTATTTCTTGACACTAAGCAATTTTATTTCTCACTTGACCAATGCTTTCTGTGTGTTTTCATATTGGTGAAGGACTAATACTATCACTTTGATACTAGACGATCTATGGTCATTTGTGTGTGCATCAGCTAATAAAGCGAGAAAATTACGCATTGGTAGATGAGGTTGAGCAATTAAGCTTGCCGCAGAAGTTTGTGCGGGAACTCGTAAGAATCTTTCTCATATTTTCGCATTTGCTTTCTGTGCTTCAGTGTCAGTCGCCTCTGAGTGCAAAATGTATGAACAATATTGAAGCCTTCAAATCGGGCTTAAACACACTTTGGAATATTCAGAAAACTTGCCAACTTTATTGATCCACTTTAAAAAATGCATTATGCTGGGGGCTTTACGTTGCGAAAAGTTAATAATATGTATGGATTTATTTGCACCCGAAAGTAAATTTTGCCTTTACCTGACAAGTCTTTCAGTTACGTATGCAAGAGGGGCGGGGGGGGGGGGGGGTCGAAATTGGTCTTTTGCTCAAGCCACTTGTAACGAAAATTTGTTTCAATATTATTGTTCATATCTTTTAAACCGTACTACTTATGCACCATACTTCGGTATCGTGGTTTACGCAAAAGATTCCATTATTCGATCATTGATTTGTCCAGGTCCAAGATGGCGCCATTTTAGTGCATCCCATTGCACAATTGCAGTTGCTTGCTCGGCAATACGCTTGTGTATCCGAGGAGAAGTGGAAGCGTTCGGTAGAGATCACTCTGGCATAATAGGCATACTTCACGAAACTCAAAATTGTGCTCAACAGAAGTTATAGGGATTGCAATTGTCAAAGCTGTTGCAGATATTTGAAACTTGCTCGGCTTTGGCGTCACATCGTTCGACAGAGGGGGGGGGGGGGGTATATAAATGACGTCTTGAGTCTTGCATCGAGTAGCCAAACAGAGGCATACCAACTGCCTCGCCTGCGGCCGAACCTATTTGGCAACGGCCACGGATGATAGGGAGCGCGAGCCAAATAGATTTTTTCGCCCCGACAATTTGCGAGTGTGGTGGCCTGGAACGGTGTAGGGCAGCCTCGGGAGCCACCGCAAGGGGGTCATTCCTTTAGCCTAGTGACCGAAAAGCGCCCTCAAAACAGACCCAGTTCGAATAGGGAGCGAGCACGACTGTAATTAAATTTCAAGTGTTAGACCCCCACTAGATGTAACACATGGTAACCCTTTCGGCCCTGGCGTCCTATCAAAAGGATAAAAACAGAAATGTTCCAAATAATGACAAAAAGGGATAATAAAAAAATCCAAGGACACCTAAGCACTTCTTATGAGGGCTGAATGCGAAAGATATAATGTCAAATTGACGGCCGCCGCGCAGACCTTCGATGTATGAACTCCTCGCGGGCAAGCGAGCGCATTGAGACGCTTGCGCGTTCGGTTTGGCCTTATCAAGACCCACTTAGAACACAGCCAAGAGCTTGCGTGGACAAAGAACGCGCGGATACCACAGGCTTCCGAAAGCGGGTTGACATGGTGTCGCAGCGATGCCCTTCTGCCTCGCGCTACTCCTGGTGCGCCATCGAAGCAGCAGATGTTCACTTTCAGCTACTCTGCTCCGCCGAGGCGTGCTCGTGATGGGGCATCGCAGCCAATGGGCACTCGGTCGAAGTGCTGTCGTGAAATCTTGCCGCTGCGAATCGGAATTTAGGTACCGTGTAGCTTGTCCACACGACAGACGCCAACTATTTCGTTCAATGAGTCATTAGATGCTCTGGCATCAAAAAAAGAAACAGCCCTTTCTTTGGTCCGGTCTTCTTCAAAAAGCCATAGAGGTGAAAGAGGTTGGTGGAAGGCGAAAAAGACGACAACATCTGTAGCCATGCCTTTTCTCATATTTTGCTCAATTTCTGCTGTGTCAGTAACGATTGTAATTATGCATCTTATTTCTACCATGCAGAGGGATTATGTATATTGGGAAAGGCCGGCTCTCGTTTGCGCGTAGGTGAGAGCACGCCGTAATCTGCGCGTGCTAATTATCGTACACAACATTTCATTTGTTGCCTAGGGCTATACACGTGTGGAATGTAGAATGAGACCACTGTTTCTTATGACAGCTTACGATTTCTTCATTTATTATTCAAGACGTGGTTTTATTATTCAAGACCTGAGCACGAAATAATTGTAGAAGCGTCAGGGATTATTTAAGTACATAGATGTCTCATAGTAGGCAATGTAATTTTGGCGCCAAAATGTAGCGCAGCAGACAAATTAAAAGAAATTCAATGATCAAAAGCTTCCTTTGTACATTCTCACTGCTAGAATTGCATTCATCCTAATGAAGTATTTTCAACAGATTTGTAGGCCTCTCGTGTGCTTTATCATTCCGCAAATGATCGTAAGTCCCAACCAGATTGTTTTTAAGACAACAATCGTAAGCGGTCGAATTTATTCACGAAACGAATTGACGGCTTTTACAAACAGTCCGATTTTGTCCTTGCAATTGCTCAAAGTTAATGATACTCGTGATAATCTAATGGTGTGCATATTTGTGGTACTATTGTAATAATCTTTGTTTAAAATGCATGAAATACAAACTCGATGTCTTTTATGGCACCGGTAATGCGTACATCGGTTGGGAAGCGCATGGTCCAGTAGTTTCCGTGCTTCCCCATCCCGTGGGCTCGTGCAGTCGAGCATAATGCATTTTAAAACTTAAGCTCGCAATTGGGACTTGTGAAAGCACCGAGAGTATTAGACAACTATATTTTGTTTGTTTGCAGCCCTACAGCTTTGCCAGAAAACAGAAGGCAGAAAGTTTGCAAAAGGCAGATCAGTTCTTCATTCCTGCTCTAAAAAAAAGCCCTACAAGCTGCATTCGAAGGCGCCGAACAAGCCACCTCATCAGCAATCACCCCAACGGTGCGATTGGACGAATAAAACACGAAAATCTGTGTTCCTTCCCAGTCGGCGTCATGTAGCTTATTGCTAGCACTCCGGGGCGAATGCTCGCACCCTGCTTCTGCATGTAACCAAAATACTGAATACAAAATCGAAGAGTTGGACGTGGATAATCTCGAGCGCCAGCTCAAGGATTTCGATAATTTTGTTAGTAGCAGCTCAATGCGATATCGCAAAGCTTATTGGTGGACAAATTGATGACTACGCTAAGCAGCACTTGTTGAAAAGCACTGGTGCCCTCCAGATAACAACTTTTCAATACTCAATTGACAGAGAAAATGCAAAGATTGGAAGCGATTCGTAAGTCAGTCGCACTTAACCAAGTCCAAGTAGCGTGTCACTCCGATTGTGGCAGGGACCTGCACTGCAAGTACTGCGCTTTGTTCACAACCAGTACAAGTGGACGCTACCAGAAAATGTCCGCCTCCAATAAATGGTCACCATAAAATTTGTACAGACTGGGTGCAATTTTTTTACAGGTTTCACGTACCTGTAAAAATGTGCCCCACCAAGTCTGCATTCGGCGCCTACTTCATGTGAACGACTACCGAAACCACCTGATTCCAATCACAAAGTCGATCATCTTTCTTGTACGGGATCGAATCCCGCCCGCAGTGACCGCATTTCTTTGGCGGCGCAATACAAAAACGCCGGTGTCCCGTGCATTTGGGGCATTTTAAAGGCCCCCTGGTGGTGAAAAAATATTCCGGAGTCTCCCACTTCCGCGTGCCTTATAATAAAAGCTTCGTTGTGGCACGCAATACCTGAGGTTTGAATGCAATTCTTTATTGGGCACCAAAATGTACATTTTCTGTGCAGCGACGCGATGGAACGCTTCCTGAGTGGTGAAATGTGGCCTTGCTGGCTTGAAGTGAGGGCAATATCCTCGAAATTCTGGGATTTCGAGTATCAAGCGGGGACACTGAAATTAAGAAGCACCTTTTCAGCACATAATCCACAGCCACGTACTTCAGCAAGACGACTGTAATGTTTGGGACTATTCGGCACTTTCGCTAGTGCGCAGTGATGCGGAAGAGAGACAGAGAGTCGTTTTAGAGCATTTATAAAATCAAAAAGAAACTTTATATGTGTACAGATAGTTGATGATCTGCGTAACGGCAGTCAGTGTGTCCACATACGCACAGCACACGAGTATAAACGGGCTGTGACAGTCCCGTGTTTCGAGGCTCACGCTTCCGTCGTCCAAGGCGCTGCGGATTCACCCGTGGTCGAGCCGACTGCGACGACGACACGTTCAGGCCCCGTTCAGCACGGTTCTCGGGCTCGGCACGCTCAGGAGCAGCAACGGCAGCAGCCAGGGAGCGCCTTGTCCAGCACGACCTCGATGCCCAGCTCGTACGCCGCTCGCAATCCACGTGCGGCGGTCGCACGTGAGGACCGCGTCTAGCACAGCAACATCTGTGCCAGACAAACGCTGCTGGGCACAGCTCAGGTGCAGCAGCTCAGGGACCGGCGGCACTCGGGTCAGCCAGCGCCTCGAGCACTGGCAGCAGGAGCCCTGTTTCCTCAGACGCCCTCGTCCACGCCCGGCTCCGCGATCCTCCGCACCTTGCTACGGACGTCTCACCAGGCAGGTCCTCTCGCCTCGTTCACCCCAGGAGCTTGGAACTGCTGTCCGCCTGCTGGCACAGCTCACGTGCAGCAGCTCAGGGACCGGCGGCACTCGGGTCAGCCAGCGCCTCGAGCACTGGCAGCAGGAGCCCTGTTTCCTCAGACGCCCTCGTCCACGCCCGGCTCCGCGATCCTCCGCACCTTGCTACGGACGTCTCACCAGGCAGGTCCTCTCGCCTCGTTCACCCCAGGAGCTTGGAACTGCTGTCCGCCTGCTGGCACAGCTCACGTGCAGCAGCTCAGGGACCGGCGGCACTCGGGTCAGCCAGCGCCTCGAACACTGGCAGCAGGAGCCCCGTTTCCTCGGACGCCCTCGTCCACGCACGGCTCCGCGATCCTCCGCACCTTGCCACGGACGACTCGCCAGGCAGGTCCTCTCGCCTCGTTCACCCCAGGAGCTTGGAACTGCTGTCCGCCTGCTGGCACAGCTCACGTGCAGCAGCTCAGGGACCGGCGGCACTCGGGTCAGCCAGCGCCTAGAGCACTGGCAGCAGGAGCCCTGTTTCCTCGGACGCCCTCGTCCACGCATGGCTCCGAGATCCTCCGCACCTTGCCACGGACGTCTCGCCAGGCAGGTCCTCTCGCCTCGTTCACCCCAGGAGCTCAGAACAGCTGTCCGCCTGGCTCGAAGACTGCGAGCTCGCCTCGTGCCGCCGCGCTCGTGTACCCGTTCACTTCTTCTTCCCAGAGCTTGGGTGGCCGCTCCGATCCTCCAGCGGCACCTTCGCGGCACTTACATATGACAACGACCTATAACAAACTGATCAAGTTGCTGTGTCAACGAGGTTCTTGCAATACTTATACAATATGTGCACGAGTCAGGCGTCTACATCTTGATGTTCGATGAAACAACCAATGTATTTCACACGTCACAGCTAAGCCTTGTCCTGCGGGACGTGAACAAGAACAGGACACGAAACGACATCGTCCAATTTGTTGGCAAGTGCCGGCACAGTGATACTCTCGACGCAAAAAGGAATAGGAGGTATGGAAAGGAGGTAGTACAAGCACACGTCCGAGCCTCCAGTCACGATGATGAAGAAATAAAAGTTTTATGAAGATGTTGAATTAGCAATGAGAAAGGAGCAAACGCAGGATACGGCATCGATTCTAGGAACGCTGGAGGTGAGATGTTGGTAAAATTCGCGGCAAGGAATAATCTCCGAACAAAGAATACCTTCTTGAGGAACGCAGCAACAGGAACTGAACCTGGAAAAACCTAATCGAGAAACGAGGAATAAAATAGATTTCACACTCTTTGCCGATCCCAGCACAGTGGAGGATTTACAAGTGTTAGGCAAGGTAACATGCAGTCACCATAGATTAGTGAGGTCCAGGATTTATCTCAATTTAAAGAGAGAAAGACTAAAATAAGTCAAGAAGAAATAGACCAACCTAGACACAGTAAGGGTGAAACCAGACCAGTTCAGGCTGGTGTTCGCTAACAAATATGCAGCTTCAGAACACGAAGGACCTAATAAAGAAACGACAAAACATGAAAGTGGCGAACTCGAGAGATGAGATAGAATTCGCTGAGTGGTTAAAACTGATCAACAAGTAGAAAGTAAGGGATATTCGAATTTATAACGCGGAAAACATTGACGAAGTAGTAAAGTATGAAGGCAGCATGAAATCAGTGAGAAGAAAACTTGACATAGGACAAGGATAAATATATGCACTGAAAGATAACAGCTTAATTTCATCAGCACTTCTGATGACATAGTAAAGCAGCGGAAGAATTATATACTGACATGTACAGTACCCAGAGCAGCCAAGCTACTTTTATTCAAAGTAGTGAGGAACAGGATAGAGAGGCGCCTTCTATAGTGTCGATGAAGTTAGAAGGGCCTTGCAAGACATGGCTCGGGGAAAAGATGCTGGAGAAGATGAAAGATCAGTCAATTTATTAAATATGGAGGAGATATGCTTGAAAATTGGCTCGGAGCACATCGCCGCTGGCTGGCGCGAGTACGCCCCATGGCTGTGTGGGCATTTATTAGTCATTGCAGTTAGCCTGAGGTAATTCGTTAGCTCGGTTGCACCGCTGACGCACCGGTGTGCGTCACTGCTGCTGCACCGCTGACGGGGTCCTACTGCCTTAAGCATTGGCTCATAACCCCGTAAACGACGCCTCACCATTACGATGACAGAAGAGAAGTGCATTTCTAAGCTGGAATAATGAGCGGCAACGCATCCAGCTGTGGAAGACGACAACGACGGCGAATGCGGGAGCAGTGACACGAGCCCGTGCCGTGCGCGAGCATAGCCGCTTGCTTCAAAGCAGCCAGCTGTACAAGTCTACGACGACGACAAAGAACACGGGACCAGTGGCACGAGCCCGTGCCGATCGCGAACACGAGCCGCTTTCTTCAACGCAGCCAGCTGTGGAAGACAACGACGCCGACAAAGAACACGGGACCAGTGGCACGAGCGCGTACCGAGTGCGAGCCACTTGCTTACGTGGACTACGATGACGACAGGAGACGCCGACAGCCCGAGCGCATAAGGTGCTTCGCACCTAAAAGCTTGCTGCCCTTTATACGCAATGCCTCAGTGTACCTGAGAGCTGGAAGAACGCCAACATAATTGTAATCCATAAGGCGGGAGACGGTAAAGAATTGAAGAATTACAGACCCAGTAGCTTGCTTTCAGTATTCTATAAAATTATATATATATATATATATATATATATATATATATATATATATATATATATATAAACCGACGCCTGCATAGGCTCTCATCTCCGTTTACTCTACGGGCAAGCCCATCAAAACGTATGCCTAACCCTACCAATGGCCAGACAAAATAGACCGAAACTGCTGCTGCTTTATGAATTATTCATCCACCACAAACACCATCACCTTTCCACGGCGACGCATTGAAAGACGTTGATTGGTTGGACGACTTCGAACGGGTTACCAGCTTGAACAATTGGAACGACACTAGGAAGGCCAGAAACATCTACTTTGCCCTACACAATTCAGTATCGATAAGGTTCATGAAGCAGCAATCATCGCTTGGCAGGAACATCGGTGACAGCTGCACGATACCTTCGGCCGCGCTAAACGAAAAAAAGTAAGGTGTGCTATCTCTCTCGTAATGGAACCAGATGCCAAACTACAGCGTTAATATTTTTGTCAAAGAAACGTCTCAACTATTCTTGTGATCACGTCGCTCCATGTGCGAGAACTTGCAGCTCTTGATGCGTGGAGTCAAAGAACAACTCTTTGCCGGCCTTGTGCGCAAACCTTCTGCTATGGTAGCGGAGTGTCTTCGTGTGGCAACAACCACGGAGATGACGTTACGACAGTAGTCGTCGCAATATGAGCGTCTCAAAGCCACCACCTACTCCCCCTTGACACCAAACAAAAGTGAAAGCCTTACAGACCACGTGCACGGTGTGGGGAGAGAATAACTCCAAAACGTTGCAAGCTAGCGGGACCCACACCAAATGTCTGGGCAAACAAAGATGTGGTTTATGACGGGATTCTGCAGGTAATGCAAGCTTTCAGACACCCCTAGATCACCTATATAGGAGAAGGGCGCGAACCAGCGCCAACTACATTCCGTTTCTCGTTTCTATCGGGAGAGACAGCACCGCGGCTATCGAACGGTGTTACTCTGTGTATGGCTACTTACAGTGCCCCTCAACAGAATAGTGGAAGACACATGTGTGCGGGCGGCTGAAAGCCGCACTTTGCGTTATTACTGTGGTGCAGCTGGTCACCTTAACCCTGACTACGGACAGCAAAATGGGTTCCAAGGGCTATCACTCGGAAGCGCGTTGCCAGCGCTGCATCCAGGGCCCTCGGGAAATACCTCTAACACAATTTCCTCCCACGACAAAACGTGTGGCGGATGAGCAGGCAACCAGAAACCGAGTCATTCCCGACTTCTCATGCTGTGGGAACGTTTCCGCGGACATCACCATTACTGTCGATGGTCATGAAGTACCGGCTCTCGTCGATATTGGTGCGGATGAGCGTGTTTTAAGCGGCACTCTCGAAGCTGCATTGCGAAGCTGCCTCGGAAGGCATCCAGCTGTGCACAGCCAGATGTCATAGTGTCACATTGACAGAATGGTATCCGGGGTTATTTCAAGTGTGAAATTTCACTTTTATTGGCTATTTTGTCAAATTGCCTCAATGTTCATTGTGGTTTTTGTTGATAGCTCCGTTGCAGTACCATCATGGGGGTTGGTAGTTCGGTCTGGTTGGTATAACATTGGGTATGAAGAGCGAAACCGCGAAAATACAAGGTTACATAAAGCATGGCGACTGTAAGACGCATGACGCATCAAGCTTACTGTGTTTTTTAAAAAGAACGGAAAAATCACAAAAAAATCACATTGGCCGCCCATTTCCGGACTGGCGAGACACAGAAGATGACAACAGCTACATTGGTTTTCTTGCCACCTGCACAAATGTGTGGTCGGGAACTTTTTCCACTATTTCCTCTCGTCATATTATTATACAAATTTTATATATATATATATATATATATATATATATATATATATATATAATCTCTGCTCCATGTGAGCTCATTTCCAACACCCTGTGCGTCTTTCGGACTTCAAAGCACTCGCCTCAAATATCTAAGAATGCTAGTGGATGTAAAAAAAAAACACGTGCATATAGTAAACAAATTGCGTCATAGCGGTGGGGCTTGTATAACATTCCGCAAACATGACAACGATCCCTACGTGTACGGTAGATTCTGCAGTTTGCAGCAGAACTCTGTTACAAACAGGTAATAAGTTCACAAAAAAGGTCAAAGAAAGAGCTTAGCAGCATCAACCGCTTCTTGTCGATTGATAATGTCATCGACTACGTAAAGAGGTTGAACGTCGAAGTGCTACTCAACGTCAATGCATTCCATCTCAGCTAGAGGACAAAGGTTCGTGCGCCAGCGTTTCACACGAATCCAACTTCGCGGGTCGCCAAGTCATCGGTGTCGATGGTCGGAGATCTTCCTGCATATGCAGCTTTCTGACACCGCGTTCCCATTTGCACAATTGAACGGGTAGTACTTTGCGTTGCAAATACCACTGCGCGTTTGACAGCCATGCACTTGGATTTAGATTCAGTCATGTCGCAATGTTGAAATATTTCCTCTGCTTGACAACTTTCAACAAACATTCGCTGCCACAAAATTACCAACTTTCGCGGATACTTATAGACATTGCTGTAAACATTCGCCATGTGAGCGTGAAAAAGCATAAAGTTGCAACTGAGGCAACTTAATTCTGAACTTATAACGTTCTAGGTCATTTGACAAAAGTGCCCTGCTGACATAGTTTCGCTTAACACATTTTCAGGTGCCATTATGAACAACGACAACGGCACAGCTAAGAAAGAGCAGCACGAACACACCAGAGCCCATATTCTTGCAGCAATGGCGTGACCGTATTGAGCTTATATTACTGAATAGTTTTTTCGCATATTCAAATTAACTGTGCAGTAGGCGCATTGATGGGTAACTAAGATACATGAGACCAATTTTTCGGTCTTAATATCCTCAACATTTTCTCTAGTTATTCTCAGTCGGTGATGAAAACGGCTTCAGTGCCCTGCAAGAAGTGGTTCACATCAACATTCACGACGCTGAAGGGCAAACAGGGCGCCCCCTTGTCCGAGCTATGGTGCCTTCTGAGCTTAGTATTCAGGCAGCGTACTCTCTGTCAATTTAATGGTGACCACGTGACGCAGAAATGTGGTTGACAAACCCTTCTTATCGACTCTGTAGAGCATACAAACAAGAAATAAACATTGGAGTCAGCTATCTAAGAACACTAGCGGATCTAAAAATCAACATTACAACATAAAAGACAAGGACGAGAGAGTTTTAAAAAGTGGAAACTGTTAGAAGGACATACGGACAACAAACTCTTCGTAACAACCTGCCAAGGCTACTGAATGAATTACACAGCGAAACCAATGGATTGGATTAGAATTTTAAAGCTCTATATAGTTATTTCTGCTTGCACTAGATTGTTTTCCCTGGCTTTCGCAAATTTTCTTTTTCCTTATCGTAACTAACTAGTCCCTTTGTATAGATTATATTCTTGGTTCTTTCGTTTGTTTGGTCTGTATGAGAAATGTTATTTTTACGGCTTGTGTTTTTGATTATATCTTTCTCGCCCTCGTGATTTTTCGAACAGTTGCGATACCGTAATGCCTACAATTGGTCATTTGTCCTTATTGGTTGGAAATGTTTTTTACTATGCCCGGTTGTTAGAACCCAATTTTTTTCTTCATTTGCTTCGCATGGTTCGCGATGTTCAATTTTGTGCAAATGGCATTTTTAAACAATGATGTACTGCCTTTGTGCGTGGAGAAGTTTTGTACAGCTCTGGCAACCATGTTTGGGTTTGGAGCACCGCACGTCAACAACACCACTTCGACACACTCCTGCACCGCTACTTTGAGCCGAACGTAGTTTTGTGACGGCTAAACGATGACAACTACAGAGCGATTCCAGCAGACTATTAACAGTGCTCCTACAATCAGCCTGTACCTTGTGCCTAATTACTCACGATGACTTACCGGTTTCGTTAGTATAATGTTGCGCGACTTTTGTACTAGTTTACATGCTTGAATTTGTTTTCTTCACGTCCCTTTTCGTGGTCTCAGTCAAGCGTGCTTTAGCATTGGCACCGTGCATTTTTAGGAGAGGGAATAATACCAACTGAACCTGGAAACCCCTAATAGAGAAACAAGGAATGAAATAGATTTCACACTCCTTGCCGATCTCAGCATAGTGCAGGATGTAGAAGTGTTAGTTAGGGTAACGTGCAGTCACCGTAGGTTAGTGAGGTCTAGGATTTCTCTCAATTTGAAGAGAGAAGTATTAAAATTAGTCAAGAACAAACAGGCCAACCTAGACGCAGTAAACGTAAAAGCAGACCAGTTCAGGCTGGTGCTCGCTAACAAATATACAGCTTCAGGACACGAAGATGACGACAACATAGACGTAATGAATGAAACCGTAACTAAGCCGATTCCACAAGCAGCAATTGAAGTGGAAGCTAAGGCAGCAAGGCAACCAGTAAGTTCTCCCAAGTAACAAAGGACCTAATAAAGAAATGACCTAACATGAAAGTGGCGAACTCAAGAGATCACATAGAATTCGCTGAACTGTCAAAACTAACCAACACAAAGAAGGTAAGGGATATTCGCATTTATAACGAGGAAAAGATTGAGCGAGCAGGAAAATATGGACGCAGCACGAAGTCAGTGCGAAGAGAACTTGGCATAAGGCAACATGTATGCACTGAAAGCCGGGTAATATCATCAGCAATTTAGGAGATATAGTAAAAGCAGCGGAATAATTCTATACTGACCTCTAGAGTACCCAAAGCAGCCAACTACTTTCAATCGAAGTAGTGATGAACAGGATAGAGACGTGCCTTCTAGAACTAGCGATGAAGTTAAAAGGGCCTTGCAAGGCATGGCCAGGGCAAAAGCTGCTGGAGAAGATGGAATAACAGTCGATTTATGAAAGATGGCGGAGATATTTTGCTAGAAAAACTCGCGGCACTTTATACGCAATGCCTCATGACTTCAAAAGTACCAGAGTGCTGGAAGAATTTATAAGCAGTGAGACGTTAAAGAATTAAAGAATTATAGACCCATTAGCGTGTTTTCAATATGGTATAAAACATTCACCAAGATAATTTCCAATAGAATCAGGGCAACACTTGACTTCAGTCAACCAATGGAACATGCTGGTTTCAGGAAGGGATATCCTACGACGGATCATATCCATGTGATCAATCAGGTAATCGGAAAATCTGCGGAGTGCAATCAACCTATGTAGCTTTAATAAATATGAAAAGGCATTTGATTCCGTAGATATTCCAGCAGTTATAGAGGCATTGCGTAATCAACAAGTGCAGGAGGCATACGTGAATATCTTGGCAAATATCTACTAGGATTCCACAGCTACCTTGGTTCTCCACAAGAAATGTTGGAAGTTACCTGTCAAGAAAGGGGTATGACCATACGCAAAATCTCTCCAATGCTATTCACTGCATGCTTAGAAGAAGTATTCGAGCTCTTAGAGTGGGAAGGCTTAGAAGTGAAGATCAACAGCGAATGTCGCAGCAACCTTCGGTTTGCAGATGACATTGTCATATTCAGCTACAATGGGGAAGAATTACAACAAAAGATTGAGGACCCTAACCAAGCAAGTGTAAGAGCGGGGTTGAAGATTAATATGCAGAAAGCAAATATAATGTTCAATAGCGTGGCAAGGAAACAAACATTGAGGATTGCCAGTCAGCCTCTAGAGCCTGTAAAGGAGTACCTTTATCTAGGTCAATTATTAACAGGGGACCCTGATCAAGAGAAGGAAATTTTCAGAAGAATAAAATTGGGTTGGAGTGCTTACGGCAGGAATTACCAAGTCTTGACTGGGAGCTTACCACTGTCAATGAAAGCAAAATTGTTCAATCATTGCATTCTACCGGAGATAACATATGGGGCAGAAAGTTGGAGGTTACCAAAGAATCTCGAGAACAATTTAAGAACCGAACAAAGAGAGATGGAACTAAAAATGTTATGTCTAACGTTAGGAGACAGCAAGAGATTGGTCTTGATCAGCGAGCAAACGTGGATAGCCGATATTCTAGTTGACATTAAAAGGAAAAATTGCAGCTGGGAAGGCCACGTAATGCGTAGGATGGATAACCGGTGAACCATTAGAGTTGCAGAATGGATACCAAGAGAAGGGAAGCGCAGTCGAGGACGGCAGAAACCTAGGTGGGGGGATGAAGTTATGAAATTTGCAGGCGCAATTTGGAATCAGCTAGCGCTAGACAGCGGTAATTGGAGATCTCAGGGACATTTATGTCCTGCAGTGGACATAAATTTAGGCTGATGATGATGACATCGAAAGGCTATGAAAATGTGTATGAACTGCAAAAAAAAAACGCACATATAATAGCGAAAGGTTGTCTGATAGCGCCACGTTGGTAAAGCAGTCAGCCAAAATTAGAAGGTACCCTATTTGCAGAGTTTACTCTACGGTTTGCCGCAGTGTTCTGAACATAACATTAAAAGCCGATAATAAAAAGAGAGGAAAGGTTAAACAAAGAGCTTAGTTGCTTCTACCGTCGCTTGTCGATTGATAATACCATTGACGCAGTAGCACACGTTGAACTCATACTTAGTTGTGAACGTCGTTGCACTCAGTCGTTCCTCAACGACAATAGATACTGCGTCAGGGTTTCCCATGAAATCCACATCGCTAGTCGTCAAGTGGTAGATGTAGATGGCAGGGGATGCGTCTACCAGAGTCGTCGCTTAGATTGCTCTGCTTGCTAGTACTGACCACTAAATGTGCAAAATGTAAATATAACTTGCCTGGGTGTGTTCCCACATTCGCTGTTACAATTCAGCCAATGATAGTGGGACATCGTAAAACTTCCACTGAGTTGGTGGAACTTCGATATTTATGCATGCTGACATCATTTGACAAAAGTGCGCTATTGGCATAACATAAGTTTTTAGGTGTCATTTTAAACTACTTTTCGCAGAGCCCTGGTGGTTTATACAGGGGTCTGTCTCCTTATGAAGTTCTACGCAGCAACGAGCTAGTGATTGTTCACGCGAATTTTACTGAAATAATTGGTGGCACTCTCTCGCGGCGTATTTCACTATAGTTTGACCGCACTGACCAATACATATTTAGGAAGGAAGCGTATGAAGCAAGGAATTGAGCAATCAAACCAGCCTTAAAATGGGTGCCAGCTATGGATGTGGTGATTATGGGCTAAACAAAAGAAACACGCATTGTAATATGCGTGCATGCACATCTGTGAGCAAAGATATGCGGACAAAAGGCTCACCGAAAACACTGAACTATTTAGTAATTAACACCTACAAACTTCGCGGAGTATCGAGTTCATTCAGAAGTTGCCAGTTGCATTCCGTTTTCACTGGGATATCCTTCATCCGTGAATGTTTTCTCATGGTATCGCACAACTTTGGTTGACCTACTTCATATTTTGCTAGATATCAGGGGAAGATTGTCCAGGTTTATATTTTATTCAACCCCGAGTGACCCCTATGCTATATACAAAGAAGTTTTGCGTGTATTGGAATCTGTTTTAATCTGGTCGAAGAATCCAAATGCAGCCTAGGCACGGGTTGGGGGACAACTCGGATATTGGTTTCGTATACATGTAAAATGCTGAAATGCTCTCACCAGATTTACACCTCTGTACTAAATATTAGTATTCTAGTTCCGTGAAGAAAATATTCTATAGCAGCTAAAACGCACAAACATGAAGTATCAAGTTTCAGCTCATTTCACATTATCACAGTGTTTACTGGGATGCTGCAAAAAGTAACACAACGCAAATCAGTGGCTTTTTTTTCTGCGCAATTAAATTTGCATCGGTTTTGTCCTCTCAGATGCCTAAATGAATTGTCTTCAGAAACAAGCAACGCAGGCTTAGATGACGAAAGAACAGCGAATCTAGCCTCGTATGTTATCGTCTGACAGTTTTCTGATGGGCGCATTTACTGCGAAATTTACGCTCGCGATGGGCCTCCCTCGCAGCTGTTCATGATTGCATTGAGCAGGCCACGTAGCAAACGAGGATTTACACGCTGTTTGTTCATATGCGGCATGTTTTACCTTGTGCCAATTATGGCGCAGAAACGGGCGTGTAACGTGAGCTTCTTTCTCATATTTGTGGAGATTTCTTTGGAAGGCACAAGAAAAGAAATAACATGACACGTAGGTAGTTACATGGCGCGAGGTTGGATGTTGCCTACAACGCTCTGCAAGATTGTTATTGAATTTGCCATAAACACTTGCGAAGTTGGAAAATTAGTCTTGAAAATTGTACATTTAAGGAAAACAAAAAGAAGCGACTTGTTCAGTACAATACCCAGCAGCATGTGTTTGATCGGGTCCTGTTAGAGGTTTCTCCAATATTTTTTAACAAAACAAACTGCGGGAAGGCACTGTACAGAAATTACTAAGGGAGAAAAATGTAAGATCGCAGTCACAGAGCTTCAAATTTCTGGCATTATATAAGGTTTAATAGGGCTCGACTTAGAGCGATAATTTTGAACTGGACCAGTAGGCCCAACTTCAGCGCAAATAATGGTTCGATTGCCTAAATTTCTTCACACAGAGACACTCCTCACTTATTCTAATCGGTTTCTAATTGCCCCCCTCGTTCCCTTCCCACTCCGGACTGCGCCAAGCCTGAGTCCAATATCTTCACAAAAACACAAAATGGTTGATCCAAACAGCGACGCATCCCCGTTTCCGAACACTGAGGGCTACCAGACGGCAGTTTAACATGAAAAACCCCTATTTTGTGGATGTATATACAGGATCAGCACGCATCTCTTGCAAAAAATCACGGCAATTGAGGAGGCCACTACCAGGCCCAAACGACCCGTCCGTGAACTATCATTGCGAACAAAATAGAAAAGCAACCTCTGCAGACCTCGTTACAGTTCACATCCAAGATACCGTGTACAACACACAAACTAACCACTTTGATGCTCACCCACCGATACGTCTGAAGATTAGGCAGTGCCTAGTCAATCGCAGATCAGTGGAAAAAGTGTCACACTCGATGTCTCATAAGCCTCACGGACTGCCTGCTGTGGCTGCTGCATTCACTGAACCAGTTAAATTACTCGTTTTTGTCGCGTTCGAGGTGATGCGCAAGATAAAATGAGATGCGTACCAAGTACAGCAGCATCGCATCTAGCGAATAGTTCTGCTTTCGGGAATCTGGTCATTCGTGGGTCCAGGTTATGTTATTTCCGGGTGACAGGGAATTTGCGATAGCCCCATGGGCTACATTAGTATGCCTAGACACAACGTCACTAAAAGACGGTAGGGGTTGTCAATTTCCTTTCGGGTCTTGTTGGGTTTGTGCATAGGATCAACCGACGGTATTTAACAAGTTGTGGTTATTTTACTTTTGTCCCAAACTTGGTTTATGATATAGGCGAGGTATTCCAGTTTGTCGGGGTCGGGGCGAATTCCGTCCTTGGATACGACATAGCCAAGTATCGTCAGTTGCCGTGCAGCAAATCGGCACTTATTTATGTTTAATTGTAGGCCGGCGTTCGATAAACACGTCAAAACACGCCGGAGACGTTCGAGATGCGTGGTGAAGTCGGGCGCGAAAACTACAATGTCGTCAAGATAGCACAACCATGTGCGCCACTTTAAACCTCGCAGAACTGTGTCCATCATGCGTTCGAATGTCGCAGGCGCATTACAGAGTCCAAAAGGCGTGATGTTAAACTCGTACAAGCCGTCAGGCGTGATAAAGCCTGTATTCGGCCGATCGACTTCTTTCATAGGCACTTGCTAATACCCGGAGCGTAAATCCAGAGATAAAAAGAACTCGGCTCCTTTCAGTCAGTCAATTGCGTCGTCTATGCGTGGCAGGGGATAGACGTCCTTGCGAGTGATCTTGTTGAGCCGGCGATAATCGACGCAAAACCTTACGGAGGCGTCCTTCTTTGTAACAAGGACTACAGGAGAAGCTCATGGACTTTTCTAGGGTCGAATGACTTTGCGCCGAAGCATGTCGTCGACTTGCTCGTTAATCACGTGGCGTTCGCTGGCAGAACCGCGATACGGGCGTTGTCGCAATGGTGGGTGAGAGTAAATGCCGATGTGGAGCGTTACAGTTGAAGTCCGACCTAGGGAAGCTCGGCCCACGTCGAAAGACGAACGAAATTCTTCCAAGAGGGACAGCAGCTGGGAACGCTGGGCCGCTGTAAGGCTTCCAGCGATGGAGGAACCAAATGCATCTCTGGGCAATGCGTCAGATGTAGAAACAGCACTAAGCGTAGGGTAGGTTACGCAATTCGGGTAGTCGGGCACGTCGATAACTTGCACTTCGTCGATGGCTTCCACGGTACCAACACATTCTCCTCGGAGCAGCATGACAGGGTATGGCCATGGGTTGCAAACGAAAATTGTGCCAGTGCCCTTGATGACGTACGCGGTCGCAAAAGGTAGCAGCAGGCGCTTCCTTGCGATGAAACGGCGAGACGGCGAAAGTAATGCAATGGCGTCCCATAGGCCACTGCAGTGCAAGGACACGATCATTGGGACGTTGGGAGCAACCCCAGTGTCGGCTTCGACGATCAGTTTCCTGGAAAGCGACGGAGCGTCAGTGGGCGTCAAATCTAGCAGCGGCGATAGTTCTATTTCGGCCCGTGCGCAATCGATAATAGCATTGTGGCGCGAGAGAAAATCCCAGCCTAGGATGACATCGTGAGAGCAGGAGGAAATGATGAATTTTATGGTGTATGCAACATCCTGAATTTCTACACGAGCAGTGCAAGACGTCTAGAGTCGAATATGCTGAGCAGTGGCTGTGCGAAGGAATAGTCTGGACAGGGGCGTCGTGACTTTCCGAAGTAAGCGGCAAAGTGTAGCGTCCATAACACATACGGCTGCTCCTGTGTCCACGAGTGCAGACGCGTGGACACCGTCGACAAATACGTCTATCACATTGGATGGGCTGCAGTGAGGAGTTGTGCACTTCGACGTAGTCGCAGCCCTTGCCTCTTGGACTGCGACTGTTAGTTTTCCTCATCCCGAGGGACGGCACAAGGCCGCATCGGCGAGAACGAGCGCCGGCGAGGAGATGGGGAATAGCGGGTGTTCGGCGGCGGGCGGTATGTCGATGACACAGCGGAATGTGGGTCGTAATATGGACGGGGCGAACGCTTTGTCATGGATAATGCGACGCTGGGCGGCTGCACACTATTATAGAAACAGGCCACGTGACCGCCATAGCCGCAGGCAAAGCGTATAGCCCGGTTGTCAGATATACGCCACCGATTGACTGTGGCTGGTCCCGTCCATGTAGGAGCACGCCCTGTATGGAGCGGCTGGTGACAGGACTGTATAGCGGGCTGCACTGGTGGCCTAGCCACGACGTCGGCATAAGTGAGGTGCACACGAGGAGAGAGTGGGTGGGTCCTTGCGACGAGTTCAGCGTAGCTGAGCGGTGCTGGTGCCGAGGCCTATTGGGGTGGTGCCACGACCTCGGTGTAGCTCAGTGGCATGGGCGCAGGAACATGGTGGCGTTGGTCTGGTAAGACATCAGCGATTTCTTGCTCCATGGTGCGGCGGAGCGGAGGCACGATTGTCGAAGCGGGCTGTGGCACATGCGGCGGCTGAGTAAATGGTACCAAGGAGAGTTGTCGTGCTACTGCCTCCCGAATGAATGCTTTCATTTCCGCATGCATTGCGGTCTGGTCGAAGGTGGTAGCCAGACCAGCGATGTGTTCGTCGCGTGATGAAGACCGACGAGTCAACGAGCGCTGCCTGCGTAGCTCCTCGTAACTATGGCATAACGTAACGATCTCTGTGAGGGATTGTGGATTGTTAGCGAGCAGCATGTTGAAAGCGGCGTCCTCGATTCCTTTCATAATATTTCTCATTCTGTCTGATTGCGACATCGTCGTGTCCCCGCGTTTACACAAGTCCAGGATATCTTCGATGTACCTAGTGAAGGACTCTCCCGGCTGTTGGTCTCGTTCTCGCAAGCGGGATTCTGCTCGCACCTTGCGCGCAGCAGGACGACCAAACACAGCTACTAATGAGGTTGTGAACGTGGACTACGTCGGAATTTCCGTCTCTTCGTTATTGTACCAGAGGCTTGCTACACCTGCCAGGTAAAAGAGCACGCTGCTTAGTTTCCCGGCCCTTTGGGCGCGTCGGTATAGCTTTGTACGGGCCCCTTCCCATGACATCGGCTGGAAACGGCGAGGCCATTGTGGCAGTTGACCAGCTTACGCAATACGCTGTATCTGCGGCGCTTCAGGCAACTACAGCGCGCGACGTTGCCTCCTTCCTGCTTCCTGGATTCATCCTATGTCATGGGCCACCCCAGGAGCTGCTCAGTGACCGTGGACGTGGCTTCCTCTCCGAAGTAGTTGAAGCTGTTCTCAAAGAGTTGCACGTTGTTCATCGCACAACAACGGCATACCATCCTCAAACCAATGGACTCACAGAACGATCCAACCAACAATCGGCAACATGCTCTCTACGTACGTATCGTCCAACCACACGAACTGGGACGCCATTCTGCCCTTCGTCACCTACGCGTACATTACCGCTACGCAGAGGAATACTGGTTTTTCGCCATATTTCTTATTGTATGGTCGGCACCCATCGCATACCATCGCGACCTCGCCCGGGCCTTTACCTCCAATGAGCAAGAGCGCCAGAAGAAGACTCGCGGTGACACCACTTCTGCGCCCACCTTTCTTCCTGGAGCGCTTGTGTGGCTATCAGTTCGTTTCGCTGCACCTGGCCTGTCTTCTAGGTTAGCGACC
This sequence comes from Dermacentor silvarum, assembly GCF_013339745.2. NCBI lineage: Eukaryota > Metazoa > Arthropoda > Arachnida > Ixodida > Ixodidae > Dermacentor > Dermacentor silvarum. Next base: position 74,117,815 of record NC_051158.1, read on the forward strand.
AAGTATGAAGGTCCCTACCGCATCGTCGAGCATGCATCACCAATCAACTATGTGATTGAGCCCGTTGAACCATCATCGGACATGCGCCGTAGCGGACGGGACATTGTCAACATCGAGTGACGAATCGAGTGACGAAAAGTGACGAACTGTTAGGTCGCCGCACGGCTTCCTTTTTCGTCCCCGTGGTAATTGTAGCGAAGAGGGACGATGCAGTGGGGCATCCTTACCAGCGCTGTCTAGTGGGTCAGTCAGTCTCTTCAGCGCATTGCTCGAACTACGCCGCTCGCCTCGCGGTTCCCTGAACTGATCCAACGGTCGGCCCTAACGCTAGCGTGCAATAAACGCCTTTACAGTGTGTCAAATAAATTTGAATTATCCAGTTGTATATCGCGTACGTTCCAAGGGGTGTTTGTTACTTGCACGTATTGATGATTATTCACATTTCCCCCATTAAAAAACGTCTAGACCTTACAACCTCCTGAACAGTCTTCTTGAGCCATCGTAGAAGATGGCCATGCTAGCCAGGCAGATCACTTCTTATGCGGCATGAATAGTCCTCATACCGAAGCCCGACATTTCGTGTTTTCCAGAGCACATTGCTTGAAGATGCTGGCCTGAATAGCACACACTTGACACAGGTAAACTTTATCAAAATCGCTATGCGCTAGCATTCATATGGCTCATGCAGTTCGTGCGTCTCACAGTATTTCTACCTATCTGTGTGTGTGAAAGTTTTTCCTCTACCTTGGTCACTTGGTAGCCTATGGTCCAATGGGTATCCACACCGAGCGGTTGTGCTCAAGGAACAAGGCTGGAAACCAAACATCGGAAGAACTTGGCTCTCTAAGTGTGTGCTGTCTTCGACGAACCTCGTTCACACCTACATGGGACGCTGTAGATGCGGGACAAGGTATGTACCGTTCTTCAATTAAATACTTTGATTGCGACTTGGAGCACTGGGTTTGCGCCAATCGGTCTATAGCTGTCTTCTATGAACAAATTAGACGCATACTTAAGTCACTGGATATCTAGCAGGGCATGCGCGCGCTCTTTATTTAAAGTATGTGAAGCCAATTTGTGTAACTGGGTCAAATCCCATTGGGAATGTGCCGCTATACAATGGCAAAAAGATGCTGTGAATTTCGCTGACGCCGGGTGGAATTGAAGCGGCGTCACATGGGTAATTCAAGCACAGCAACCCGACGCTTTAACAAAGTGCGCCGCAAATGCACCACGTAGGTGCTGCGTTTTTATTGAACGTATTTCTCGCCAGCGTTCTTCTTCTTCTTTCAGGGGTTTTACGTGCCAAAACCAGTTTTGATTATGAGGCACGCCGTGGTGGAGGGCTCCGGATTAATTTTGACCACCTGGGGTTCTTTAACGTGCACTACAAAGCAAGCACACGGGCGTTTTTGCATTTCGCCTCCATCGAAATGCGGCCGCCGCGGCCGGGATTCGATCCCGCGTTCTCGTGCTCAGCAGCGCAACGCCTTAGCTGACTAACCCACCGCGGCGGGTAAAGCGTTCGTGCATCAGTGCCTTGAATGCAATGGCTATGGTAATGGTAATTATCGGAGTACACATATAATATTCACAAGCGAATGTGCGTGCTGCCGTTTATTCACATAGCTGAGTCTTAATTACTAAGTTAAGAGACAAGAAAGCGGTGTTGAGCAGAGAGCAAACTGGGATAGCCGATATTCTAATGAATATTAGGATTAAAGAATGATGCTGGCCAGGCAATGTAATGCGTAGGATGTATAACAGGTGGACCATTGGAGTTACAGAGTGGGAACCAAGAGAAGGGAAGCGCAGTCGAGGACGTCAGAAAACGAGGTGGGGTGATGGAGCTAGGAAATTTGCAGGCGCAATTTGGAATCAGCTAGCGCAAGGTAGGGGTCGACACAGGTCGCAGGGAGACAAGACCCAGGTCGCAGGGAGAGGCCTTCGATACGCAGTGGACATAATAACAGGCTGATGATGATGATGATGAAGAATTACTATGTATGAATTCTTCTGCGTTTGTGAAATGAATCAAATCGCGTTACCGCTACGTCAGGATTCGTATACAGGAAAATTTCTAGGCACTTCCACCACATGAAGATTGTTAACCAGCGAAGCTGAAACATTCGCCCCCAGTGTTTATCACTGGAATAATCGCGAGGTTTCATTAAAGTATTTCTCAATTATGAGGTTACACACACGTTGGGCTACGATGGCGAGAACGATGTCACTGACGATAAGCCCGCAGTCCGCCGTTGTCGGTTGTGTTCGATGTCTCGAGTTTGCTGGGCAGCATGGATAGCAGCATTCGCCCGCCATCGCCGTTGGCGATTCTTTGAAATTTAACTGAACAGAAATAAATCTGCCCGTTACGTAAGACAATGAATGGTTCATATCCCCTTAAGCAATGGCTCATACCCCCGTAAACGTCGCCTCCCCATTACGACGATCGAAGAGAAGTGAAATTCTACGCTAGAATGATGAGCGGTAATGCAGCCAGCTGTGGAAGAAGGCGACGACGAAGGCAACTGAGTCATTCCCGACTTCTCATGCTGTTACATCACCATCCACCACCACCACCATCAGCGTTCCTGTCGATGGCCATCAAGTACCCGCTCTCCTCGATACTGGTGTGGATTAGCGTGTTTTAAGCGGTACACTCGCAGCTGCATTGCGGAAACTGCCTCGTAATGTCCCCAGCTGTGCACAGCTAGAAGTCACCGTGTCACATTCACAGAATGGCGTACGGGGAGATTCCCAATCTGAAATCCTGCTTTTATTGGCTCTTTCGTCAAACTGCGTCATTGTTGAATCTTGTTTTTGTAGTTGATAGCTAGTTAAAGTACCACCATGGAGGTTGGTAGTTTGGTCTGGTTGGTATAAAATTAGGTATAAAGAACGAAACCGCGAAAAGACAGGATGACGTGGAGCATGACGACTGTGAGACGCATGCGGCATCATGCTTACAGTGCTTCCTAAAAAGAACTAGACGCCATTAGTAGCCAAGTCAAAGAATTGCTTGAAGACAACGATATACAACATTCCACTAGTACGTGGGCATCTGGTTGCATTGCAGAATAAAAAAGACGGCAACGTACCACTCTGTGTATATAACAGCAAACATGCCCATCTCATAAAAAGATGGTAAAGTATTGCCCCACAACCATGAGCCCTTAGATCGTATCCGGTACTCCTCCTATTTTTCGTCCACGGGCTAGCACACAGGCAACAGTTGAAGCTAAGTTATAGATTATAGTTATAGTTAAGTTTGGCGCTTTCTCTATTTTTTTACAACTGCCGCAACTTCGCTGGTAATTTTCCCCAGCTTACTCAACCACTAACACCGATTACGAAAGACGAGAACTCCTTTGTTTTGGGGGCAAGACATGAAAGACGCCTTTAGATAGCTCTAGACTCGTCTGCAGTCTCTAATTCTGGGCCACTTTACCGCGAAGGGCTATGCAGAAATACGTACAGATGCGAGCAACGTAGGCATTGGTGCTCTTGTAGAGGTGCAACAAGGTGAAATGTTTTTTAGGTGTAGTTGGTGAGGCATCGTCGAGGGTGTACAGCGGAACGGTAACAGGGACTGGAAAATACGACACGGACGAGATCTGACTTCCACCAGAACTTTATTATCCAAAACAAGGAAATATGTACAAAGCGAAAGTGAGGCTCTTCTTATCATGAACAAACCAGATAAAGTGAAGGAAGAAAGAGCAAACATTACAATGGAAAAAAAATCACATTGGACGCCCATTTTCGGACTGGCTGTACATAGAAGACGGTAGCGGTGACTTTGGTTTTCTTGCCGCTTCAGCAAACGTGCCGTGCGTGGCCAGTGTACGTTTTTTCGTCTTTCCTCTCACGACCGTAACATATTGAAATTTATATTATCTGATTCATGTGGCCCCATCTGCCACAGCCTGTGCACAGTCTTCCGGGATTTCAAAGCACTTGCATCAAAGATTTATAAGAGTGCGAGTGAATGGCAAAATATCGTACATAGAGTAAACAAATATCATCATAACGCTGGGGCTGGTATACCAATCCTCAAGAATGACAACGTGCCCTACGTGTACTGTAGATTCTACTGTTCGCAGCAGAGTTAAGTTGCAAACAGATAATAAGTATATAATATAAGAAAGGTCAAAGAAAGAGCTTAGCGGCAGCAACCGCTTCTTGTCGATTGATAATGTCATCGACTCGTAAAGAGGTTGAACGTCGAAGTGCTACTCAACGTCAATGCATTCCATCTCAGCTAGAGGACAAAGGTTCGTGCGCCAGCGTTTCACACGAATCCAACTTCGCGGGTCGCCAAGTCATCGGTGTCGATGGTCGGAGATCTTCCTGCATATGCAGCTTTCTGACACCGCGTTCCCATTTGCACAATTGAACGGGTAGTACTTTGCGTTGCAAATACCACTGCGCGTTTGACAGCCATGCACTTGGATTTAGATTCAGTCATGTCGCAATGTCGAAATAGTTGCTCTGTTTGACAACTTTCAACAAACTCTCTCTCTCACAAAATTATGAACTTTCGCGGATACTTTTAGGCAGTGCTGTAAAAGTTCGCCATGTGAGCGTGAAACAGCATAAAGTTGCAGCTGAGGCAATTTATTTCTGCACTTATAACGTTTTAGGTCATTTGGCAAAAGCGCCCTGTTCACATAGTTTGGCATAACGCATCTTTAGGTGCCATTATGAACAACGACAATGCCATAACTAAGAAATAGACTAAAGAACACGAAAGAACCCATGTGCTTGCGGCAATGGCGTGACCGTGTAGAGCTTATACTACAGAAATTTACTGTGCAGTAGCTCATTTATGGGCATATAACATGTGTCAGACCAATTTCTAAGCCGTAAAATCCTCATCATCTTCTCTAGTTATTCTCTGTCGGTAATGAAAACGGCTTCAGTGCCCTGCAAGAAGTGGTTCACATCAACATTCGCGACACTGAAGAGCAAACAGGGCACCCCCTTGTCCGAGCTATGGTGCCTCCTGAGCGTATTATTCAGGCAGCGTCCCGTCTGTCAATTTATTAGTGGCCACGTGACACGGAAACGTGGTAGACAACCCCTTAATTAGAAGAAACATCTCAGCTTGCGTCATGTGGAACCTTGTGCCTGTTCTCACATTCTTTTTTGCCCCCAGGCGCATGTGCAGGGCTAGGTAAATATTGCACTGCTTAGTACTTGGCCAAAAAAAATGTGTCAGCTTTGCAGCAGGAGGCCACTTTCTTTAGTTGCCGCAGTATCCCATGAACGTTGGGTAATACCGTGAACACTTTCCTTTCAAACATCGTTTAGTTGCGCACACCATTCGCTCCTGGTTCAATGTCTTTGAGACGCTTCATTCTGGCTGGAGTAATCATGGCATCAGGATAACCACTCTCACGGCGTTTCTAAACCAGAGCATTAAAACTTACCTTCGTGGTGTCCTGCCATGGCTGGAGTCACGAAATCGAACGCAAGGAAATGCGATGTCATTCCTCACGAGTTTGAAATTTGTGTTAATCCTAAACCATATGAAGTGATGAATTATTGGAGGCAAAAAAGCATAGGCAAATTTGTAGTTTTGAGTTGAAATTGTAAACAAATAAAATAACTGAAAGGAACATTGGACTAAAAAGCAACTTTCTGGCGGGGTAGCTAACCCAAAACCTCCCCATTACGCGTATTTGGTACTACTAATTATGTATTAATTTCGTCGTCACTGTACTGCGTCAATGTACTCTCTTTACTTATTCCCTCAACTGTGCATGTATACGGTTGAGGTCTGCGGTTAAGTGCTTTATAAAATAAGCACGTGCTAATAATAACATACGCGCAAAATGCAAACGAACCGAATAATATTGGCAAACTTATAAGCTTATTGATGGCTGCGTAATGCATGGATGTAGTTTATGACACCATGCAATTTTATTTCTCTTTTTGATCAATGCTTGCTGTGTATTTGCGTAATGGTGTAGCAATATCATTTTTATGCTAGACGATCTATAGTCATTTGTGGGCGTATACGCTGATGAAGGTGAGAAACTTGAGCATTGGTAAGTGAATTTGAGCATTTATGTTTGCCTCATAAGATTGGCCTGGAGCTCGAAATCATGTATGTTATCTTTTCACATGTCTACTCTGCTGTGATGTCAGTAACCCTTAAGTGGGATGTCCGTTCATAAAATCAAATTCTTTTAATCTATTTTGGGCAAAGTTTTGAGTGTTAAAAAAGTTGTGAACTTATTAACATGAAATATCAGGATGCTAGGCGAATAACGGTGCAATTATGAAATAATGTGTGGTATTTGAGCCTGACACACTCTTTTTTGACGTACAAAGTCTGTCAATTAGGCCTGCTAGGGCCCGAGGGGGGGGAGGTGGGGGTTGTTATAATGAAGGAGTGACGTGACTCGCACACACCAGTAGCGTTTTGCATACTCCCCTTTAATAGACGTTCCACAAATATATACAAGCACAAGGACACAGTGTTGCCAACCTAAACACTGAAACCGAAACTGCAAGTACTATGTACAGGATACAACATTTTCCCTCCCTCAATTTTTTGTCAATGTGTTAGTACGTTAGTATGGTTAATCGCGCACCGTTTACATGACAAGAGACATACGCTGCAAGAAATACACATCCATATATACACTGAAATACCTATACAAAACGAATATCAAAGAATACAAAAGAAAATAGGCGCAAGACCTAAGGAATATTCATACATTCTCAGTATCCATATCTGTCTGGTCGCCGTTTCTCTCGGTGCGGCTGAATACGGCGGTCAGGTGGGAACGACACCACAGTTCCATCTGCATTGTCACGGGAGGGCGTGGTGCAGTTTCCGATGCTGGAAACTGTTCTGCGACTGACCTCGTCGGCGAACCGGGGACGCATTCTGTACTAGGCACTGGTTGCGCTGCGGGAGCACTTTCCTCGGCAACCGCTGGCTGCCATGTTGCAGCGAGAAGTGTCGCATCGAAGGAGTCGTGACGAGCTGACGAGTCACGCCATGCGGAATCTTGCTGAAGGCCATTGTGGCCAGAGCGCCGAGCAGGCACCTTGCACAGCTTTGCCGGCGTTCCATACCTTGCCGTCGCCGAGAGCGAAGGTCGCTGGACCACGTTGCCCGATTACTTTCCTTGGCTTTGAGAAAGAACTGTCACCCTTGAATGAAACTGATGGTTTCTTCACCCGCACCATGTCTCGTACCGCCTACCATTGTCGGCTTTGCCGCTCGCCTCCTGTCTGTGTAGGCTTTGCTGTATTCTTGCTGGCGCTTGACGCGCTGCCGTCGCCTGGCCAGTTCCTGGTGAGGTGTCTTTGCGAGCGACTCAGGTGATAAGCCGAAGATGCAAGCTTTGTTCTTGGCAGCCTTCCATGTAGCAGTACCGCAGGGGCCACTCCCGTTATGGCGTGTGGTGTGCACCTGTATACGGCGAGATAATCTCGTACAGCAGTTCGCAACGGACGTTGTTCCAGACGGGCCAGTTGGAGGTAAGTCTTGAACATGCGGTTGAACCGCTCGATCTGTCCGTTTGCCTGTGGGTAATAAACAGAAGAATGCGACAGAAGGATTACTCGTTCTTGTAGGAAGTTGACGAATTCCTTTGAGGTGAACTGGGGCCCATTATCGCAGACTATCTCTTCCGGATATCCTTCCCGTACAAATACATTGAGCAGGAACTCTGTCACGGTTCTTATAGAAATTTCCCTGCAAAACTGTACTTCTGGCCATTTTGAGTAGTAGTCTACCAGGGTTAGGACAACTCTGCAATCTGGTGGCGCCCTCTCCAGGGGGCCCACGATATCCATCGCAAGTTTCTGCCACGGTCTCCCTGGTAGCTCGACAGGTTGCAGAGGGGCAGGTGAAGTCTTCGCCGATTTATCTGCCGCTTGACAAATGCTACAACTGTGGACTGCGTCTTCCACGTGACTGTCCATGCGGGGCCACCAGAACTGCTCCCTAAGTCTGGCTTTGGTGCGTACGATACCCTGGTGGGTTTCAAGCGCTGTTGCTACAAGTTGAGCCACGAGAGATGAAGGAACTACGAGCCTCTCTGCACGCAACAACAATTCTCCCACTACTGACAATTCCTCTCTAACTCTGAAATATGGTTTCAGATCGTCAGGCAAGTGGCTGTGCGAGGGCCAAGACCCATTTACGTATGCCTTCACCTTTTGAAGAGTGGCGTCAGCGAGAACCGCTTGTTCGAACTGCTCTTTCCTCAGGCAAGTTGGTTGAACCATGCAAACAATTTATTCCTCAAAAGTGAGCTCGGTATCTGCCATATGGACGGGTAACTGCGAAAGAGCATCGGCTACTCTGTTTGACGAGCCTTTCTGGTACTCCACAATGAAATTGTAACGGAGTAGCCTGGCGCACCAACGTGCGATTCTGAGTGGGAGTCGGCCTGATCCCTGCGATGAAAGCAGTGAAACGAGTGCCTGATGGTCTGTTCGGAGAGTGAAGCTCCGTCTCCACAGATATGCATGCCAATGTTCGCATGCCCAAATGCATGCAAGTGCTTCCCTCTCGCCAACTGCATACTTTCTTTCAGCCGGAGACAGCGTGCGTGATGCAAAAGCGACAGTACGAAGTGTATGACCGGCGCGCTGCTGGAGAACTGCTCCTAGTCCCCATTCGGATGCATCAGTGGAAATGATGATTGGAAGCGCAGGATCAAACATGTGCAAAGCAAGATCTGAGGATAATACTGACTTTACTGCGCGAAAACTGTTATCCACCTCAACAGACCAGGTGAAGCTTTGGTCTTTCCTAAGGAGAGCTGTAATTGGTTCTACCATCTCAGCTAAATGTGGCACAAACTTGGCGTAGTATTCCACCCACCCAAGAAAAGAACGGATGTTCATGGACATTGTTTGGAACGGGGGTTTCCAGAATCGCGTCTACTTTCCCTGGCAAAGGCGAAATACCACAACAAGGTGTCACCTTGTGGCCCAAGAATTCGAGTTCCTCAACTCCAAACACACATTTACTGTTCAGCTTCAGACCTGCGTCTTTGATACGCTGTAGCACAGCCTCCAGATTCTTTAGGTGCTCCTCAGCCGATTTACCAAAAACAATGACGTCGTCAATGTAAAAGATAACAGGAGCACAATTGCGAAAAATGCGAGCCATCATGCTCTGGAAAGCTGCAGGTGCTGAGGCTAGCCCAAAACAACGCGTTTGAACCTGCATAGCCATTCATGTGTAATAAAAGCTGTCAAGCCCCTACGCTCAGGAGCCAGGAGAACTTGGTGATAAGCAGACGCTAAGTCTAGCTTCGAAAAGGGCGTGACACCCACCAAAGCATGAAGCAACTCATCCATGTGTGGTAGCGGAAAGCTATCCGGAACGATCGTCTTGTTAGGTTCGCCTAAGTCTACACAGAGCCTAATACTTCCATCTTTCTTCTGAATTACTACAATAGGGGACACCCATTCTGACGCATTGATACGCTCAATGATGTCTAAGCATTCCAAGCGCTGCAGTTCAGAAGACATGCGTGGTCGCAACATCAAAGGAAGAGGGCGAAGTTTTGATGCTACTGGCTGAACACCCGCACGTGTCTTAATCCTGCGGACAAAGCCTTTTGCAAGACCCAGCTCATTTGTAAAGAGCGAGCAAAAGTTTTGCTGAAGTGCTGGTGGCAGCCTGTGTGGATGGCTCTATGGGGCATGTCAGAACTACTTCGGCATTCGGTAGCGTGCTGGTTTGAAAGCACTGCAGTTCCGACCCTTTAATGCACAGCTTTAATGCCTTAATACCATCCAAGCCAATGAAAGAAGCGTCCTGTTCGACGACATAAAACAAAAGCGGTGCGCTGCGAGTCTCGAAAAATACGTCAGAAAAGAAGCACCCTCGAACCAAAATTGGTCTTTCGGAATAATCTAGAAGTGTTACGCGAGGAACGGGAAGAAGCGGCGCACCAGGAAAATGTTGGTCAAATATCTTTCCTGAAAGAATGGAAACAGAAGAGCCAGAATCGATCAACAGTTTCAATAGTGACCTGCCCGACTTGAACGTTAACGTAAATTCCAGATTCAAGAGGCTGTTGAACTACAAGAACCTCGACGGTTTCATCTTGCGACTGGCTATCTACTGAAAGTTCGCGGACAGCCGCTTGTGACCGCGTCTGGTTGCAAACATTTTCGAAATGTCCAATACGGCCACAAATGAAGCACTTTTTTCCTTTAGCTGGGCAGCGTGGCCATGATGCACGATGCTGCTTAGAACCACATCTGAAGCAATGGGAAGAATTCGCGTGTCGCTGCAAATTCGATGGATAGTGGTCTCGAGAGGGGGGTGGTTCCCATGCGTTGCTGCCTTATCGCGTTGACCGAAAGTGCGAGCACGCGGCCGTGAATGCGGTGACGGCAACGATAGACTGCCTTTTGTGCCAGACTGTGCAGATACTGGTTGTACAGAAATGGAAAATTCCTTCATTTCCGCTGCTGCTGTTCGATTTGACTAGCGAGAGCAACTGCCTTGTTCAGCGAAAGCGAAGACCCTTCTAACAGAAGACGTTTTGAATACGATGCGAGGACACACCGGCAACAAACTGGTCACATAATGACTCTTCTTGCGACGTAAATGAACACATCGCGGCCAGCTCTGTAAGCGCGGTCAGGTGCTCTTGAATAGACTCGCCTGGGGACTGATTGCGACAATGAAATCGGTGGCGCTCGATGACAACGTTGCAGGTGGTATCGAAGTGTTTGGCCAGTGCCCCTACCGCGGAGTCATACACGTCGGGCGTAGCTGCGGTCCCTTTCTCCTCCTCTGTCTTTTCTGCCGCCTGCGAAACAGACAGGGTGTTGAAAATACGTTGGCCTTCGGGTCCCAAGGAATGCAGTAGAAGAGCCCTGCGTCTCTCTGGGGAGAACTCGAAAGCACCGGAAGCCAGCAGGTAGACCTTGAACATGTCGTGCCATCAGGACCATGGCTGCACGGGGCGGCCCGGTGTCGAAAGGAACGGATCCGGTGGAGCGATGCCGGCGAAAGCCATCGGGTAGGCGTGGCTGGTTATCTACCGGAATTACATCAGAAAGGGTTCTAAACCATCGTCGCCAGTGTAATGAAGGAGTGATGTGACTCGCACACACCAGTAGCGTTTTGCATACTCCCCTTTAATAGACATTCCACAAAGATATACAAGCACAAGGACACAGTGTTGCCAACCTAAAAACTGAAACCGAAACTGCAAGAACTATGTATAGGATACAACAGTTGTTCGTTGGCTAAAACCGTGTGTATGGAGAACATGTTTTACTAGTATTACTTGAACGTTTGCAGACATGCTACTCACACGCCTTGCGTCTTGTTGGGTAGGCGAAATATGTCATAACTCCTGGTTCATTTGTTTGCGCTGCACACACACGGCGTCATTGATGCCCAAGAAATATCGCACGTGCTGATAAATTTAGCCTCGCGCGCAGTGTTCAGAAATTGGTAGCTCGGGAGAAAACTTGTTTGTCCGAGCAGAAGTGGTCGTATTTGAGAAAACTTACTTTGTCATAGTAGGCATTCTTTATCTAACTCAAACGAGTGATCGGCATACGTTATAAGGCAACAAGTGTGCATTTTACTGCACATATTTCAAGTTTGCGGGGCTATAGCGTCTCTTCGACTCGTAGGGTCCAGAAATGACGTAGAGAGTCACGGGCAGCAGGACGTATAGATACTAGACACGTTTTTCTATAAATTGTTCTTGGTTGCCTGCGCGACCCCTTTGTGTTTAATTTTATTTGGCTTTATGCCTGCTATACCTCTTTGGTGGTGCAGGCTTTCGCCTTTTATTTTCGTTTTTTTTTCCTCTCTTCAGGGCCGCAATAAGCTATATAGCAACGACTTTACCGCTTTGGCCACGGCCACGGCCAATATTTATACCTTGGAAACCACACGTCATACACACACATGCACACATTATTCATGAGCCACTCAAGCCAAGAGTGATTTGTTTTACCTAGATGTCAACCGGGTTTGGTTTACTGTACGGTTGGTAACAGTGTTCTGAACCGACTATTGAGGGCCGATAATATGTAGAGAAGAAAGGTCAAGTATACAGCTCAGTGGCATCCAGCACCGCTCGACGATTGATGTTATCGCCGACGGAGTAGGAGACGTTGAAATTCAAGATGGTTGTGAACGCGTTCGGATATTCTGTGTTTACTCGGACGGCAGAGCGTCGTGCGTCAGCGTTTCGTGCAAACTCAGTCTGGCGGGTCATTAAGTGCTTGGCGTGGAAGGTCTGGTATGTAGCTCCACAAGCAGCTCTTTGTCACTGCGATTTCTTTTAGCATGGTCATTGCACCGCTAGTTCTTCGCAAGGCAAATATTGCAGCGTCTACCATGGCTGTTCATTTAGTTTTAAGGTTTTTCTTGTCACAATATCGGAATAGTTAATGTTCTTGACAGAAGAAGAAGTACTTTAATGATTGGAAAATGTAGAGAGGTCAGCGGGAAAATGGAGAATCTGGCCTGCTACTACACGTAAAGGAAGGGCAAGACGGGCAGAAAGAGGGTCACAATGGGGAATGATAATGGGAGGAACGAGGTGAAAGGACACATTGCATAAATGTTATCACAAGCGTGAGTCCAAGCCAGTGTCGCCTAAGAAAAGTGAAAAAGCACGCATTGCCTCTATCATCTGCCAACTCTGTGGCCATAAGCCTAGCAAGAGGTCCTCCGACAGTGGTCTATTCTCTAAATGCCTCAAGGTAGCTGCCAGTGTTAGTCTTTCGCATGCATACTCAGGGCACACCAGGAGCGCATGGTCTATAGTCTCTACTAGAGCACTGCACGGGCCGATTTTTGCAGCCCGAGCCCGGCCCGGGCCCGTTTCATCATTGGGCGGCCCGCCCGAGCCCGATCAAAGCTTTTATGGCGAGACCCGGGCCAGGCCCGGGCCCGGAAATATTCTACGTTACCCGCCCGGCCCGGCCCGCCACCCCTTTACCTTAGGCCCGAGCCCGGCCCGAGCCCGGCTCGAAACCAGCCCGAACCCGGCCCGAGACCGAAAAATACATGTTTTTCAGAGTTGAGAGGCCCGAGAATAACTCGCTGCACGTTACATGCGCACCACCAGAAAGCCCGAGCCCGGCCCGGGCCCATGTCAAAAAACCCGAGCCCGGCCCGGGTCAAAAAGCACACGCCGCGCCCGAGCCCGGTCCGAGCCCGTGAAAAAACTGCTCTACCCGGCCCGGCCCGGCCCGCGGGCCGGGCCGGGCCCGGGCTTTCGGGTAAGCCCGAGCCCGTGCACTGCTCTAGTCTCTACAACACCACACATTGTCCGGGGAGTCTGTCCGTCCAATCATGTGTAAGTATTTGCGCGTGAAAGCGACGCCTAATCGCAGTCTGTGTCAGGCATGTATGAGGGTGCGGAATTCCACACAAACCAGGAAATTGCATATCGGGACCCAGCCTTTTAAGACTGACGTGATGAGCGTCCGGTCTAGAGAACGGTACTACAGTTCGCAGGCCATTGCTGTGGGCGCGCCTTGCTTCAGCATCAGCCATCTCATCACCATTGAGCCCACAGTGTCTCGGGATCCATTGGAACACTATGCGGTGGTGTTTTTTTTTTCTGCGCATGAAAGTATCTCGGTGATATGCATTGCCAGAACCGGATATGCGGTGTGGCGTTGGAAGCATCCCAAAATATGCAGCGGGGGTTTTGAGTCCGTGAAAATGCACCACTACACCACCTTAGATGTAGCGAATTGCTTCCCGAGTAAGCTTTCATCAAACACTCAACCTCACAAAATCAGCAAATTCCGCGGTTGTGCTTGGACATTCCTGTAACATTTGGGCAAGTGAGCGATGAACAGCATAAATGTTGCAACCCTCCAAATAACAAACATCTAAACATTATCACAGCACTTCGCCCACTAAATATCAAACAGAAACCCATAACGTCGAAGCAAAATGAAAAGCCATGCAGAAGCTCACGCGCTTCGAGCAATACTATAGATAGTGTGAAGTTGATACTACAAATGCTTTTCCTTAATTATACTCGTTTGCTGTGAAGTAGGCAAATTGAAGATTGGCTAGGAGGCGAGACAATTTATTCGAACTTAACTATTGATCCAGTTATTCTGTGTCCGTGCATGCAGAAAACAGCTGAAGTTTCTTAAAAGTGGTTCACATGAGCACTTGCACCTATAAAGACCAAGGTGCGAACAATACGCCCCCTTGACTGAGCTATGCTCCCCTCCCAACCTTATATTCATCAGCGACCGTCTGTAAATGTAATGGTGCCCATGTGACCAACCTTGCACCTATAAAGACCAAGGTGCGAACAATACGCCCCCTTGACTGAGCTATGCTCCCCTCCCAACCTTATATTCAGTCAGCGACACGTCTGTAAATGTAATGGTGCCCATGTGACCAAGAAATGTGGCATACAATGTCAGAATAATATAAAAAAAAAGCTGGCCGCATATCTGCTTGCTTCTCTGCAAATGACGTCGAAAGACGATACTCTTCTCCTCCCTCCCACCCCTCACGCTCTTCCCCTCCCCTCTCACTCCTGGCATGATGGATGCAATGTAGGGTTTGCTGAATTCAATTCCAATTTCCCGCGTTCGCCGTGTTCTTGCACCATCTGTTGGGACATCTTATTACTGTTGCCCTAAAGCAGACTACAGAGCCGCAGCTTCAGTCGGCTTCTTTTTAACGCGTAGCGTCTCTTTGACACCATTTCTAACGCGTTGATTTTTCATTTACTAACGTAAAAGCCAGCACAATGCGTATTCTTAAATAAATGAACGCTGCGGATCACGGTTATGTACATATATTTGCCTCAAATAGGCCTGAGGTTTCCTTTGCGCTGTATAATGTTGACGTGTATGACCCCGTGACACCAGTGCTAGTAGCATGGTTGGTTTTGGCATAGCGGTTGAATCGGTTTTGGCCGGGCGCTTGAATTGATTGACAGACAGTCAGACAGACAGACGGACAGACAGACAAGCAGACTACGTTTTTCGCATTTAGGTAACCCACGATAGACTATCGTCTTTAAAAACATATCTCTGCTTGTGCCTCGTAGTACATTGTGCATGTTTTGGCATCCTTTTCAAGAGGAGATACCTGTGCATTGATGGGCAAAGGCTGCACAGATGCAGGAGGCCACTAACTTTAGCCGATGCAATATCACATGACCGTTTAATACTGCCGTGAACGCTCTTCTTTACAACATCATTTACTTTTGCACAACATCCGATCCCGGTTTGAGGTATTTACGACAGTTCATCCTGGTTGGAGTGGTCACAGTGTACGGGTAACCGTTCTCGCGACGTTTCTCAACCAGAGCATCAAGACCTTCCATATAACTAAATCACCGCCAAGCGGACGTACCCAAAGGCGACGCATTCCCTTCAATGTTTTGGAATTCCGTTGTTCCGAAACCACATGAACCGAACCATTCTTGAAGGCAATTATAGGAGGAGTCGTAAAATATTACACTATTGAGAAAGAAAATCTGGCAAAACGGCAACTTGCTGCCTTTGGCTATCGAACCCACAGCCTCCGCATTACGCGTATGTCGCACAACCAATTGTGTATTTATTGCATCGTTACTGTAATGCGTGAATGTACTCAGTATATTTATAGCGTCAAGTATGCAGGCATATAAGCGATTTATGTGTGCTATTAGGTGCTATATAAAATAAACACAAACTTAATCAAACGTACGGGGGTTTTTCACTTGAACTAAACTTATTGGAGCTGTTATAAGCTACTTGATGTCTATGCAATGCATGCAGGTATTTCTTGACGCTACGCAATTTTGTTTCTCACTTGATGAATTCTTCCTGTGTGTTGGCATATTGGTGAAGAAATAATACTATCACTTTCATACAAGACGATCTATAGTCATTTGTGCGTGTATCAGGTCACGAAGGCGACACAATTCAGCATTGGTAGGTGAATTTCACCAAATAAGCTTGCCGCATAAGTTCGTGCGACTCGTAAGAATCTTTCTTATATTTTCGCATTTGCTTTCTGTGCTTCAGTGTCAGTCACCTCTGAGTGCAAAATGTATGAACAATATCGAAGCCTTTAAATCTGGCGTAAGCACAGTTTTGAATATTCAGAAAATTTAGCAACTTTATTGATCCACTTTAAAAATAAATCATGCCAGGTGCATTACGGTGAGAAAAATTAATAATTTATGTACTCAAATGGTCCTTTGAACAAGAAAGCTGGCGTCTGTCGTCTGGACAAGCGACACGGTACCTAAATTTCGATTGGCTGCAACGAGATGTCACGAGTGCACTTCGACGTAGTGCCCATTGGCTGCGATGCCCCATGACGAGCACGCCTCGACGGAGCAGAGTAGCTGAAAGTGAACAACTGCTGCTTAGATGGCGCATCAGGAGTTGCGCGCTGCAGAAGGGCATCGCCGCGACACCATGTCGCCCCGTTTCGGAAGCCTGTGGTATCCGCGCGTTCTTTGTCCACGCAAGCTCTTGGCTGGGTTCTAAGTGGGTCTTGATAAGGCCAACCCAAACGCGCCAAGCGTCTCAATGCGCTCGCTTGCCCGCGAGGAGTTCATACATCAAAGGTCTGCGCAGCGGCGTTCAATTTGACAATAATATCTTTCGCTGTCAGCACTCATAAGAATTGCTAAGGTGTCCTTGACTATGTTTATTATCCATTTGTGTCATTATTTAGAACATTTCTGCTTTTATCCTTTTTATAGGACACCAGGGCCGAAAGGGTTAACATGTGATACATTTAGTGGGGGTCTAACGCTCTAAATTTACAATCGTGCTCGCTCCCTATTCGTACTGGGTCTGTTTTGAGGGCGCTTTTCGGTCACTAGGCTAAAGGAATGAACCGCTTGCGGTGGCTCCCGAGCCTGCCCTGCACCATTCCAGGCCACCGCACTCGAAAATTGCCGGGGCGAACAAATCTATTTGGCTCGCGCTCCCTATCATCTGTGGCCGTTGCCAAATAGGTTCGGCCGCAGGCGAGGCGGTTGGTATGCCTCTGTTTTGCTGTTCGATGCAAGACTCATGACGTTATTTATATACCCCACCTGTCGAAAGATGTGACGCCACAGCAGAGCAAGTTTCAAATATCTGCAACTGACTGCACAAACGTGCAATCGGTTGCAATCGCGAAATTACGCGAAAGGCATCTTTCGCGTTCTCCCAATAACTTCTGGGGAGTATCATTTTGAGTCTGATGAATTATACCTACTCTGGCAGACTGAGCTCTCTCAAACGCTTCCACTTCTACTCAGACAAATAAACGTACTGCCGAGCAAGACTTCTCTGAACACTGCGCTTGCAATTGTGTGATGGGATGCACGAAAATGTCGCCATCTTTGACAGGGACCAATAAATGATCGAATAATGGCATTTTTTGCGTAATCAACCATACCGAAGTATGATGCGTAAGTAGTACGATTGAAAAGATGTGCGCAATAATATTGAAAAAAATTTTCGTTACAAACGCCTTCAGCGAACGACCACTTCCAACCCCCCCCCCTCCCCCCCCCCCCTTTTGTAGGCATAACGGGAAGACTTGGGATGTAAAAGAAAACATATTTCCAGGAGGAAATCATCTCGCATTGAAAGAACAAAAAAGAAACATGACCTATTGTCGATACGTCTCCGCCAGCACATATCCCTTTCTACTGCCCGGTTTTCTTCAAAAAGGCCTAGAGGTAACAGAGATTGGTGAAAGGCGAAAAAGGCGACAACATCAGTAGCCATGCCTTTTCTCATATTTTGCTCAATTTCTGCTTTGTCAGTAACGATTGTAATTATGCATCTTATTTCAACTATGCAGAGGGATTATGTATATTGGGAAATGCCGGCTCTCGTTAGCGCGTAGGTGAGAGCACGCGGTTATCTGCGCGTGCTAATTATGGTACACAACATTTCACTTGTTGCCTAGGGCTATACAGGTGTGGAATGCAGAATGAGACCACTGTTTCTTATGACAGCTTACGATTTCTTCTTTTATTATTCAAGACATGGTTACTCCTGAGGACGAAATAATTGTAGAAGCATCAGGGATGATTTAAGTACATAGATGTCTCATAGTAGGCAATGTTAATTTTGGCGCCAAAATGTAGCGCAGCAGACAAATTAAAAGAAATTCAATGACCAAAAGCTTCCTTTGTACATTCTCCCTGCTAGAATTGCATTCATCCTAATGAAGTATTTTCAGCAGATTGTAGGTCTCACGTGTGCTTTATCATTCCGCAAATCATCGTAAGTCCCAACCAGATTGTTTTCAAGACAACAATTGTATGCGTTCGAACTTACCCACGAATCGCTTTGACGGGTTTAACAAACAGGCCGCTTTTGAGCTTGCAATTGCACAAGGTAATGATACCCGTAGTAATCTAATGGTGTGCATATTTGTGGTACTATTGTAATAATCCTTACTTAAAATGCATGAAATACAAACACGCTGTGTTTTATGGCACCGGTAATCCGTACATCGGTTGGTAAGCGCATGGTGCAGTAGTTTCGGTGCTTCCCCATCCCGTGGTGTGCTCGCGCAGTCGAGCATATTGCATTTTATTTATTTATTTATTTATTTATTTATTTATTTATTTATTTATTTATTTACAAATGCTGCCGTCTCAGTGTGAGACATTGCAGGGGTGGGTACATAATTAGCCTAAATAGGCAAAATCAAACATTATACAGCATACAATCAGTAGAGCATGTTACATATGTGCATGGTCAGTACAAACAATGAGATGTGATAGATTTCTTTCGCGAATTGTGCGGGAGGTAACTGTCGAAGTGTGCCGTCAAGGCTATTCCGGAGTTTAACTGTTGACGGGAAAAATGAAAATCTAAAAGCGTTCAAGCGTGATTGCAATGGAACAAGGTTAAGGGGGTTAATGCTTCGAGTTGCACGCGCAGGACACTTCACAAAAGAAACCCGTGCCGCAATAAACGACGACCCATGTATGATCCTATGCAAAGTTTATAAGACGCTAACACGTGCGTCTGCGTGCAAGTGTGTCAAGCGATAGGCCATGGGCATGTGAAGAAGGTGAAAATTGGTGGTCATATCTGTTATAAATATATCTTATCGCTTTGTTTTGTAGATATTCCAATTTGTTAGCGTCACAAGAAGAATAGGGAGACCAGACAACAGACGCATACTCTAAAACTAAGTTGATCAGTGTCTTGTATGCAGTTAGTTTGCAATCCTTAGTAGCATTCTGTCATGTACATTTTAAATATGCTAATTTGCGAAGTGCCTTCGAGTGGATGCAGTCTATGCGTTGCTGCCATTTCATGATATGAGCAAAACTTACCCCGAGATACTTGAATTCATCTACATGTGCAATTTTAGTCCCGCTGAAACCATTATTAAAGTGCAAAGGTGTTTTCTTATTCGTGAAGGTATTTTAAAACATAAGCTCGCAATTAGGACTTGTGAAAGCACCGAAAGTACTCGACAACCATATTTTGTTTGTTGGCAGCCCTAAAGCTTTCGCGGATAACTGAAGGCAAAAAGTTTGCAAATGACAGATAAGTTCTTCATTCCTGCTCTAAAAAAGCCCTACAAATTGCAATCGAAGGAGCCAAACAAGCCACCTCATCAGCAATTATCCCAACGGTGCAATTGGACAAGGAAAACACGAACATCTGTGCTCCTCCCCAGTCGACGTCATGTAGCTCATTGCTAGCACTCCAAGGCGAATGCTCGCACCCTGCTTCTGCATGTAACCAAAATACCGAATATAAAATCCAAGAATTGGACGTGGATAATCTCGAGCGCCAACTCAAGGATTTCTATAATTAGGTTAGTAAAAGCTCAATGCAACATCGGAAAGCTTGTTGGTGGACAAATTGATGACTGCACTAAGTGGCATTTGTTCAAGTCTGCATTCAGCGCCTTCTTCACTTGAATGACTCCCGAAACCCCGTTGCCAAACACAAAGTCGATCATGTTTCTTGGACGGGATCGAATCCCGCCCGCGGCAACCGCATTTCGTTGGGGGCGCAATGCCAAAACGCCGGTGTCCAGTGAATTGCATGCATGTTAAAGATGCCCTGGTGGTAAAAAAATATTCCAGAGTCTCCCACTGCCGCGTTCCTTATAATCAAAGCGTCGTTGTGGCACGTAATACCTCAGGTTTCAATTCAATTCTTTATTGGGCACCAAAATGTACATTTATTGGGCAGCTACACTGACGGAACAATTCTTTAGCGGTGAAATGAGGCCACGTTACTTCGAATGAGGGAAATATCCTCGAAAGTCTCAGATTTCTAGTATCAAGCGGGGACACTGAACTTCAGAACCACCTTTTCAGCCCATAATCCACAGCCACGTACTTCAGCAACAAGACCTATAACAAACTGATCAAGTGCTGTGGCAACGAGGTTCTTGCTACACATATACACTAGGTGGACGAGTCAGGCGTCTACATCCATAGCTCGTTCGATGAAACAACCAATGTATCTCACACGTCAAAGCTAAGCCTTGTCCAGTGGGACCTGCACAAGAAAAAGGCACGAAACGACATCGTTCCATTTGTTGACAAGCGCAGGGACAGTGGTACTCTCGACGCAATAATGAGCCCATCCTGACAGAAAAATCCCTGGTAAATGGGCTCTAAAAATGCTAAACGGCCTGGAACTCAACCTCGCCAGGTGCGTTGGCATAGCGACAGGTGGCTGCAGAGTCGTGGTGACAGAGGTATGTGGGGCTATGTGCTAAATGAAGCGGTGTACACTAACCGCTGTTCACCACCCGTGTTTTAACAATGCACTAAACTTGTACTTATCCGAGTCATCGTACGTTGAAGCCGTCAGAAAAATGAAATTGGAAACTACATATGGCCACCAACCTCATGGCTTTTGCGAAGTGAGATGGGTAGAACCACAGCACAGTGCCATTCAGTTTATAGACGAAATTGAAAATGTGGCTAAAGGTCTCGACGTCATCCCCAACTGGAAAGAACCGCAAAGCGCCGCAAAAGCGAGGCGCGCTGCGTCGCATTTGTCGATGGGGAGCTTGAAATGGCGATAGTTTGCCTCTCGTACTTAATGGCGTACATGCTCCGATTGAGTTGCCTCAACCAGGATGAATTCTGCGATGTGTACACAACGAGTAACACGTTGGAAGACACCATAGCGGTCTCACTGCTCAGAGAAAAAATCTGAGAAGACGTATTCACGCTTCTCTGCGAGCAATCTGTCGCACTGACGGATGAGTTTGAAGCAGGTCTGCGGCTCCCTCACCTCACAAAGAGACGCACAGGTACAATAATGCATTGCGCGATGAAGTGAGCTTGTAAAAATGTCGGTAAACATCCCACTAGAGGATAATGCGTTGGTAGATCTGAATTCAAGATTTAACGAGGAGGCCTTTGGAGGCAGAAGACTCTTCATTTTTTTAGCGTTCCAGCTGTATACTGTCACAAAAAAGACGAGGCAAAAGTAGTAACGGAGGTTGTTGAGTAGTATGGCACACTCATTGTAAAACAGCCCCAAAAATTGCAAGTGTTGAAGTCCAACTGGGGCAATGGCTGGAAAAGTAGAAGCGTGAAACCAAAGGAGCGCACACCTTTTCGACTGCTGTTCAAGCATTCTACATGTCCCACGGTAACATCTTCCTTTCGATCAAACGCTTATGTCAATACTGTCAAGGCACGGCTCGCTGCTGAGTCATCTCCACGGCTTCGACTGGGGACGTCATGTAACTCGGGTGGGGGTGGAGTGCATGCCGACTCTTTGCTATGCTCGGGCGTAGATGCAAGGTGGTCGTTGCTGAGGACTAGCGGGCTCACCAGTTGTGTAGTTGATGGTGCGGGCAGAGTGGCGGGAGGTTGTTCGTCGTCGGGGAATGAACGAGACACGGGAGGCGCAGTTGTCTTGTTGTCTTCCCACAGTGTCTCCTGTGGTGTAGGTGCGGCGCAAGATTCGCGAGCAGTGGCGCAGCGTTCACCCAGCGCCGATGGTGTAGAGGACGACGTAGTTTGAGCCATTCCTTCAGAAGCGTCAGCCGTTGAAGGAAACTGTGTCGTGCTGCGTAAGTGATCGGGAACTGGTAAGCCAAAGTGTTGAAAGAAGGCGGTCTTGAGGCCCTCGTAAATGTTCTGGTCTGATGAAGGAAGGTCAAGACGAGAGAAGACGTCGGTGGGAATTTCTCGCTTGAGGAGTAGGTACCGCCAGAGCTGTGACGACACGCCATTTACGTATAGCTGTGCGTCTACCTGCGCGAACCACATGATAGGGCTGTGCGGACGGTAGGGCCCAGTTGGAAACGCCAAGGGTCGTCGAGCGTTGGTGGGCGTCACTCTTCTTCCAGCTGGTCCATGGCCGCGGGCAGGGCTCGGTAGCAGGCGATGCTGAATCGGTCCTTGTTGATACTCTGAGGATCACGTCCGAAGTCACCAATGTAAGAAACCGAGGGGTCGCCGCGGAGCGCACGACCAAGAGGACCAGCTCAGCAGACTTTTAGAACGGACTGGCGCGTGCCGTGCTTGCGCCGCTAGCACGCGCTGCCCAACTTTATTCTCCTCGCCATCCGCGGCCTGCCCCAAAGCGCCGGCCGAGAACGCTGACCTTAGCGTCCCCGCATAGCAGCGTCGGTGGGCGCTACAATATTGTTACGCGAACGAAGGATTAAGTACTGGTGAATATTTACAAAGTATATTATAAATAATAGCTGCAGCGCTGGCCAGTTCAGCCGACTGCTCGAGAGCAAGGAGAAGTTCGTCTTCTTCGTCGGGGAGCCCGCGCGCATCGTGCAGAAGCAACACGCAATATGCATGTATCATTATTTCCGGCAGCAGAAGCACCATTCCGGTGCGTCTAAATATCGGTGGGAACAGGACGGTAATACGGTTTTAGGCGTGCGACACGCATAACGTCAGTGGAAGTCGGGGCAGATGAGGCACTGGTACTGACAGGGGCGATTTAATCCGTAACTGTAGTTATGGCAACGCAGCACTCGATATGGGCCTTTGTAGCGATACAGTATTTTTTCTGACAGGCCAACGTGGTGATTCGGGGACCACAGGAGTACCAGACATCCAGGCGAAAAGTGAACGTCTCTGTTAATGTCGATCGTACAAACGCCGTTGGTTCTCTTGGGAGGTCAGGAGGCGAGCGCGGGTAATTTCGCGAGCTTGGGCTGCCATGGTGATAGGGCGAAGTGCATATTTGCTGGTCTCTGCTGTGGCGGATGGAAGGGATGTGTCCAGTGGCAATGTGGATTCTCGGTCGAAGAACAGAATGAACGGGGAATAGCCGGCAGTGTCGAGACGCGAAGAGTTATATGCAAATGTGACATAAGGTAGGACAAAGTCCCAATCAGTATGGTCAGACGAGACATACTTTGCAAGCATGCCTGTCAGGGCTCGATTAAGACGCTCCGTGAGGCCATTAGTATGTGGATGGTAAGACGTAGTCAGCTTGAGCCTGGTTGAGCAGGACTGCAGGATGTCGGCGATGACTTCAAAAAGGAATGTCCGAACACGGTCAGTGAGCAGTTGGTCTGGAGCTCCATGCTGCAGAATCACGTCGCGTAAAAGAAAATCGGCGACATCTGTGGTGAAGCTTGTTGGACGGGATCGACAAACGTTATAAGGTTTAAAAGTCTGCATTTTAGTGCACATATTTCAAGTTCGCTGGGCAATGGCGTCACTGCGTTCGACACGTAGGGTCCAGAAATGACGTGAAGAGTCTCGGGTAGCTAGACAGAGAGATACCGAAACCACATAGCCACGACCTCACCGTTTTGGCCTTGGCCGTGGTCAAGGCCAATATTTGTACCTCAGAAACCACACTTCATTCACACACACACACACACACACACACACACACACACACACACACACACACACACACACACACACACACACACGCACACATAATTCATGAGCTACTTACGAGAAGAATGTTTTGCTTTAAAAGAGGTCAACAGGGCTTGGGTCTGCGTCTTTTTTTTCGTCGCTTTGTGTTTTTTTCGACTCCATCGTGTTTTCGCATCGGGACGACGCATTTCCAAGAGAAGAAATGGTGCCATGCGCGTGTAGCTTCTTTAACCCACACCCACTTCCATTATAGAGGGCGCCCATTTTCGGAAAGGTTGGATATAGAAATTTACGAGCACGACGATGGTGTCGTTGTCGCCTCAGCAAAGGAGTTGTTCGCTTCCAGTCGACTTCTCTCGCCTTTCTTCTCACGACCATACTAATTGAAAATTGTACGCTCAGTTTCAGGGGGCCCTAGTGGCTATACTGGGTGCGTTGTCTGAAATTTCCTAACACTAAATTGAAATGGCTGTAAAATACGAGGGAAAGTATAAAAGAAAACACAGATACAATGGCCTGATTGCGCTTGCACGGTTTAAGAGTCAGCAAAAATGAGGAAACATCCTACGTGTAGGGTTTACTGTGCGGTTGGTAGTAGTGTTCGGAACAGACGATTAAGCGATGATAATCAGTACATAAGAAAGATCAAGATTAAGATAATCGAAGAGGCCCAATGACGCTCGTGCCACTTGGAACAGTCCCTCGTCTCATTCAGACGTCGCTAGTTCCGTTCGCCACCAGCTCATCGACTATCGCCACTGATGCCGCCCTGACGCATGTCTCAGGAAAGCTAAGCAATGCAGCTCCCGGAGATGACGCTGCGTTGACTACATGCAATTCCTTGCCTAGTAACCTTTGTTCACTCCCGATAAGCGAATTCGAAAGCGCATCTTTATGAAAATTAGTGGGTGTACTGCTTAAATAATGTTTAGTTTATGCGTTATCTGTATGTTTTTCACTGTTTCGCTGCTTTACGTACTGAAGAAAACGATTTTACATTGCTTTGAGTGTCCTACTAATATTTAAAGCCGCGAATGTTGTAAGAGTGATTGTTGATTTCACTTTATTTTTGTTCTCTGTATTTTTCTACTCATGCAATCGCCATCCTATGGGCTGCAGCATGTACAAACAAAATAACTAAAATGAGGAATTGAAGACGCAGTTCCGCATCTCAGGAAGGAGGAGGAGGAAGTAACTTTATTGAGTCCTGAGGAACCCCTCCCCACCCACTCTTTGTTTAGTGGTCGGCAGGGGTCGCGGGCCGCACCCACGTTGGGACGGAAAGCCCGTGAGCCTCCGCGCTTTCGTGAGCCCTCTGGACAGCCCGGAGCTGGGTCTGGTGGTCGTCGCTTCGCAGGGCGTCCTCCCAGTCTTCTTCTTTACGGAACATGGTGCGGCTTAAAGCGGAGCACTGCCAGAGCATGTGCGCTAGCGAGCAGTATGATTCGCCACAATCCGGACATTGCGGCTCTACCTCTGGTGAATAAAGGCTCAGTCTGCCTCTCGAGGGGAACGACCCTGTCTGAAGCATTCTGAATATCGATGACTGTGGTCTATTGAGTTTAGCGTGGGGGAACGGGAAGGCCCTCCTCGACAGCTGATAGTGCGTTGTTATTTCGTTGAAGGTGAGCAGCGGGTCTCGGTGCTCCCCTCCCTCCCCGCCACTTCGCTCGCCACGATCGCCGCGGTGCGTGAGTCCTCGCGCGCGGTCGTGCGCCAGCTCGTTGGCGTTGGGAAAGTCGGGGTGCACGTCGGCCCCCATGTGGGCCGGAAACCATTTGACGATGTGATGACCCGCGGCTCATTCGTTGCCGAGGACAGCCGCCGCTTCCCGCGATATGGAGCCCGAGGCGAATGCTCTGGCCGCCGATCGCGAATCTGTGTACACGTAAGGACGTTCGGGGTCCCTGATTGCCATGGCTATTGCCACCTGTTCGGCCACTTCGGGCGCTACCCCCTTGACCGATGCCGCGTTAATGATCGTTCCATCCCAGCGTATCGAGACGGCCGCGTACCGGTCGCTGCGCCCATACTGGGCCGTGTCTACAAATGCCGCCAGTCCCGGGTAGTTGGCGGTCGATTTCAGTAGTGCTCGGGCCCTCGCCTTTCGTCGCCCCTCGTTGAATTGCGGGCGGACGTTTCTCGGAAGCGGTTCAACCTTGAAAGTGCCCCTGACCGACGCGCTGAGCGCGACCTTGCGTGCGTTGCACTCTGCCTGTGCATTTATGCCTGCTTCTTCTAGGATGCGTCTGCCGGCCCTGGTGGTCGACAGCCGCACGACCTGTGCCTTGGTCTGTGCTTCGATGATTTCTGCTAGCGAGTTGTGGACCCCTAACTGATCGAGCCGCTCTGTGCTTGTAGTAATCGGAAGACCTAGCACCCGTTTGATGCTCTTGCGCATCAGTGTCTCTATCTTGGCCGCGTCTCTCTTTGTCCATTTTAGCGCCGAGGCTACATAATTTACGTGACTCATGAGGAAGGCGTGGTAAAGTCTGATGAGACTGCTCTCGCTGAGCCCTCCCCTGTGGTTGGTCACCCTGAGGATCAGCCGGAGCATGTTCTCCGTTTTGGACGCGAGTTTCATGACGGTTTGCGTGTTACCGCCTTTAGCCTCAATTAGCAGCCGCAGGATTCTTATAGTGTCCACTCTGGGGATCGGCTGGCCGTCGGTCGTAGGTAATTTGATTTGAATTTGATCGATCGGCGTCAAATTCATCATGCCCTGTTTCGAGGGCCTGTACAAGAACAGTTCCAATTTTCTGGGTGACAGGCGGAGTTCCGTTTCTATCAGGTGCTCTTCCGTTGTGTCCAGCGCATCTTGCAGAGCCCGCTCGACATCTGCGTCGGACCCTCCCGTGCACCACACCGTAATGTCGTCTGCGTACAGGGCGTGATTGACATTGGTCACTCTCGTCAGCCGGTCCGAGAGCCCTTTCATTGCTAAATTGAAAAATAGTGGGGAGAGCACCGCCCCTTGTGGGGTGCCCTTCGCACCCAGCGTGTACCAATCGGACGTGGCCTGTCCTATTTTGATCGTGGCCTTCCTGTCTCTGAGGAAGGAGCTTATGTAAGAGTGGAGCCCCATCACCGAGATCGTTTCCAGTAGAAATCTGTTTGACCGTGTCGAACGCTTTCGTTAGGTCCCGGGCCAGTATGCCCCTGGTGTCCCTGGTCATGCCGTCGATTATAGGCTTCTTGAGTAGTAGCATTACGTCCTGTGCGGAGAGGCCCGGTCTGAAGCCCACCATGTTGTTTGGGAAGAGGCCCTCTCTCTCTATGTCCCGCGATACTCGGTTATGTATGGCATGTTCCGCTGTCTTGCCCACGCACGAGGTTAGCGATATCGGCCGCATGTTCTCCGGCGCAAGTGGTTTACCGGGTTTCGGTATTTGTATGACCGAGGCCTCTTTCCAGACCTCGTGTACTCGTCCCGTTTCCCACGCTCTGTTGATTTCTTCAGCGAGCTTCTCGACCGACTTTCCGTCTAGGTTTCTCAACAGTTTGTTCGAGACCCCGTCCGGGCCCGTCACCGAGCGTCCGTTGAGGCCTTGTAAGGCATCCCAAATTTCTGATTCCGTGAAGGGCGCGTCGAGTTCTTCGACCTCTGCGCCAGCGTATTGTGGATAGTCGCCGTCGCCCGACGGGCTCAGTGGCAAATACGTCTCCGCCAGCTCCTTCAGGAGCTCGCTCTCCGTTTTGTCCTGCTCCTTTTCCTTGTGTAAAATCCTATCGATTGCCAATCTCTGATTACCTTTGGATTGCCTGTCGTCTAACAGCTTCTTTAGGAGGTTCCATTTGCCTCCGGCTCTCATTTGTCCGTCTACCGACGCGCACACCTCGTTCCACTGTTGCTTTGAAAGCTCGATCGAGTGCGCTTCGATTTCCCTGTTTAGTGCAGCTATTTTCTTTCGCAGTCTGCGATTAAGTCTTTGCGTTTTCCACCTGGCCGTGATGGAATTTTTTGCCTCTAATAGGTGTAACAATCTCGCGTCCATCCTTTCCACGTTGAGTTCGGTTTGGACGACCCTCGTCGCGGTGCTAACGTCCTCTTTGAGCCTTCGAAAGAGGCTGTCTAGGTCCGCGTATTCGCTTGTGTCAGGAAATTCCAATTATAACCCTGTTTCGAAAGCGTTTACGTAGGAGGGCTTGCTTAATTTTTTTGTATGTTCATACAATCGAAAAATACCAACGGCCGTAGTAAAAACCGGGTGTCAACTCGCACCAGATGGCAATATGTTTTTTTTTATAATGCGAATCACATAGCGAAAGATACATTGAATTTGCTATAAATATAGCGTGAAACGCACTCCGATTTCATTGGGATAAAGCTGAGACACTTAAACCCCGGCTGCCGAAAGAAATGAAGCTGCACATTTTGGGTATTGTTTCGCTATATGTCTCTGGGCTTACCATAACACGTAAGTGGTGCTCACATTCTGCAAATTTATTCTGACCTGAAATGTGTTACTGTAAAATTGTCACCGGTATTTGGCACCTAAGCTTTATCTAGGACCGAAGGAGAGGTCCCACAATGAATTATTTCTATGTGCTAGAAAGCTCTTTGCAAATGCATACATTTTGGAGTTAGCTACCTAATTACACGAACAGGTTTTTGCAGAGCATGAGTAACACTTCATAATAAGGCTTACCTATAGAGGTAAGCCTTACGCTGTTCACCGCCCAAGTGATACTAGCGGATACGTCTTTCTACCATAATGGCTCGATTTTATTTGAACATGATGTCAAGATACCACATCTTGCCGGCATCATGACTTCCTTCGGCGCAGAAACAACTGCAGGCATGGGAGTCATTCTCGAGGGCAGCGAACAGCTACTGCTTGACCATGAAATTGGCGTCGAAATGGCAGTCATTCATTCATATGGAGGAAAAGCAAAAGTAATTGTAGCCAACTTCAGCCAGGATTAAAACACCTTAGCGTGGGCATGATTAGCCCGTAAAAGCAACATATTACAGCAGTGGGCAATTTTCTGGTCCTCTCTGATTCTGATTTAGCCATATAGGCAGAGCTTTCATTGCGGTAGAATACGAATTAAGGTGGGTCGTTTTATCAACTGCATTAACGGCTGTAAACATTCACTTACCACCCAAGATAAACAATGCAATATGACGCACCGAGAGGCAAAGACAAAACCATCTCGCTCATTGACCGCGGACACTGGCTGCCAGAACGCTGGCGGGAAGTGTGGCAGCAAGGTCGAGCGAATCTTTCTTCGTGCTTCCGCTCGCTTCAGCGCGAACTAGGCGCGCGAGAACACAGCGTACACGAAGCCGTCAGCTATGTCAGGTTGGTTATACTTCGACCACAGCGCACTTCGCTGCCCATTTACCCCTACTCTAAACATGCGTAACTCTCCCCACTCCCCCCTTGTCTGCGTGAGAATACGGTGCGCACCCACTTACCTTCGTTCCTTGCGAGCGCGAAAATATATCACAACACATGAAGCCACCTTACTTCGCGTCGCCAGCAGAGCTTGGACATTTAAATTTTGGTGAAGAGGTCAATACCGAAATTCCTACCGCCGTAAGTGGCGTATGCTTTGGCGCCATGGTAGTTTATATGAAAGTAAAAGATCTTGGCGTGGAGGTGAGGGAGTTTGGGGCACAGGTAGAACACCCGGCTTCTATTCTGAAGGTCGGTAGTTCGAATCCTCCTCCAGTTCACTACATTTTCAGGCTTGGAGTGGCACCTGACACCGGTAAGTATATATTGTGGGCGTTTATTACGCACATCTTCTTCATCTGTATATTATCATCATCATCCTATATTGCGCGATCTTCATCTTCAGTTATGTGTGATCATCATCATCATCGGGTGTGTGCTTTGGCTGGTTCGCTCCCGAGTACTCTGGCCGAAAAAACGTCGTGCCAACAGAGACGTCATAAGTGGTGGAGTTGCTCTTCGATCCTCAGTCCTCTGCGCGCTCAGTCTAACCCCTGGAGCTACGTTCAGGCCGCCGCTTGGGCCCACTGTGCGCTAGCATGTCTGAGGACGCACCACCTTCCACTTCTACCGCTACCGTTCTGACACCACCAGCCACCCATTACATCCTAAGCAGCCTACAACGTGACCCCCATCTCTTTGCTGGTCTTCGTGAGCAGCGTGTCAACGTGTCACGACTCAACGTGTCAACGCCTGGACGAACTTGAGTCTCTTTGCCTTCAGCCGGACGTTGGCGACTATTCTTTTACGGCGGACCCACATCTGCGTGTCGTGCTACGAGCTATGATACTCGAAGAATTACAGTCAGTGGGCTTGTCGTCACCGTCCGTGTGCCTCAGCGCGCCTTCTAGCGTTGCCTTGCGTGACATCATCAGGGATGAACTGGCGTCCTTGACCTGCTCCACGCGCGTGCAACCCTCCGTCTCTCGTCCCCTGCCAACGTACGCGTCGGTTGCTGCCGCGCCTCCAGTAAACATCTCGTCGATGCCGCCCGAGCTTTCAGCAGCCCATTTGACTGCACTGACTCCAGCATCACCTAGCCCCCTGTACTATCCGTCATGGCGTCCGTCACGTCCCACGTGCTATTACTGCGGCTATCGCGGTCATATTTCACGTTTCTGCCGCAAGCGCCAGCAGGACGAGCGTCGGGGATACGACATCTCTGAACGCAACTTTTCAGGTGGAGTCTCTTCCCAAAGCCGGCGTTTCTGTTCACCTCCGCTCCGCTCTACTTCTCCGCCCACATCGACTGAAGACCGAAGCACTTACCGTTCCGCCAGACGCCGCTCCACTTCGCCGTTCCGCCGCTCCACGTCACCACTACGGCCCGTCTCCCTCAACTCTAACATTCGTCCAGAAAACAAAGCGATGCAG
Source organism: Dermacentor silvarum (assembly GCF_013339745.2). Taxonomy (NCBI): domain Eukaryota; kingdom Metazoa; phylum Arthropoda; class Arachnida; order Ixodida; family Ixodidae; genus Dermacentor; species Dermacentor silvarum. Next base: position 74,148,467 of record NC_051158.1, read on the forward strand.
TTTTTGGAGGACCAACTGCATACGACACCAGGACTGATATTCCTCCAGCGCGCCCGTCCAATATGCTCTCAGTGTTTGTCCAAGGATTGCCCGTCGATGCTTTGGTGGACACCGGTGCGACAATTTCTGTTATTCACGCTGATTTATGTTCCCGTCTCAGAAAAGTCACGACGCCATACGATGGACCTACGCTAGTTGCAGCCAAGGAGGTTATAAAAAATGTGGTTGATCCCTCTTATATAGGAATCGGTATAGAACACGAAAGTGAAACGTGTCTTCACAGAAGTAGTGTAATGTTTATTGCACATTGATATATAATGTCTATTGGTGTTTTGTGGCTAAAGCGCCCTTAGGCGTTGATGCACCCACGCTGACGCCTGGTGGCACGTCTCCTCCATCACGACTACCAACGTCGATGACCATGAGCAACCGTCGTGCATATGGAAGCTGCACTACGCTGCACACGCTAGCACAACGCGAAAGACGAAGCACGTAACTGACACACTAATACAACGCGCAAGACAAAGCACGTAACTGAATCGTCACCGAGTCAAATCAGCGCGTACAGCGCGTCGTAATTGCAGCCTCCGCGATCAACTTCAGAAACATTTTCAGAGCTAATTGCGGAGGCCACGCTCCGCTGTGCTGAGTACGGTGAACGCCACCTAGGTGGCGTTGGTAGTGCTTCTTGATGCCAGCGTCCCTTCGAATGCTGGCATCGAGGCGTCGTAGTACTGAGACCACCGAAGCGTTCACTGTCGGTGCGCGTTAAGGCCGGAATACATGGAGCGAATAACCGGCGTCCGAGCGAAGAACTTCGTCGGGCGGCGAACGTCCGACGGCCGGCGTCAAGAAATTTGCCGTCCGCAGCCGATCTGCCTGTCCAAACATTTTCGTCGGGCGAACGCCGCCGCCGGAAGCGTCTAGCGCGCAGCGGTGGACGACAGCCAATCAGGAGGCACTAGTTCCGGTCGCAATGCATGCTGGTGTTTCGCGCGCGCGCGCCTTTTCGCGTCGTCTGCAATCGCGTTGGTGTTGCCGTGTCTGCATGTCTCTGCACCGATTGAGTAGTTCCTAGTATGATCTCTCAGGAATCGCGTTGTATTTGTACATCCCATATCCGCTGATCTGCGAGGAAACAGACAAGCAGTGCAAGCTCTCTACAACAACCTTCAACAGAAATCTTCTGATCTCAGAGGCCACATGCTGTCGTCATGCCTATCTCCCGACTTCCCCGATAGATGGCGTTGGCATCGGATATTTCTTTCGCTAGGCTTAGACGCGTTCGAAACGAGAAGCGATCTCGAAAACTACTCAAGGTTATCCATAATACTCTGTCGTCGAAGCGGCCTGAGACTAAGCGAAAGCCGTTTACGCAGTCATTTGCTTCCAACTAAGTGAATTCTACAAGGACAACGCCAAATTCAGTTCGAAGCGGGCGGCCGGGACCGCCGCCAACACGGCGGCCAACGCGCGGCGGCGTTCGCCGCATGTATTGCAACACAGCAAACATCCTGCGTCGTGTCGCCGCGTCGTTACTTGACGCGTGAAGTTCGTCGAGAAAGTTCGCTCCATGTATCCCGGGCTTTAGTGTCATAATGCAGTACTTCTCTTTTCTGCTCATAGGCGGCGGCACCGCCCCGAGCAAGAGCGCGGGTACACGGAGGAGTGTTAGATATATAAGGCGCGTCTGTGTAGCTCTCTGCGAATGCGTTTGTGGCGCAATGGGTTAAACGCTCGGCGATCTATCGTCGCGGACCGAGAGGTCGTGGGTTCGATTCCCAAATTTTGCATGTTTGTGGAACTTTTTCTTCTGGTTTCTTTCTTTGTATTATGTTCTATGACGTATTTCCGTGACGGAAATACGTCAGTGAAGTCTTGGTGGACCCCGGAATAAAACACTTTCGTGTTAAAAAAGTTGTCGCAGTTTCACCTGAAAGGTGAAGCATCAATTGCGATAGCAAATTTGTAGAGAGCTATACGGAGTAGTGATATTAGCTTTATCAGCTGTATAAACTTGGACATGCAGCAGCACCGGCAACGCGCAGAACTGTTGTCGACGCCATCGGCGTTTTGCCCGCGTTCGCTCAAAATGCGTGCGGCGTTGGTGACTGTTGCCGGAGCCTCTGATATAAATAGGCACTTGGTGCCGCAGCTAAACGTCGCCTCCCTTCCCTCCCCCTTCCCCCCCTCCCCCACGGCCTCTCGCGCATTTGCAAGAAGGCGCGTTTGCTCTACATATATGGTGATTGTAAAGGAGGAAAGAGACGCCTACTTCTGCAGCCCTTAAGGAAGCACGGCGCAGAACGCGCGTTTGTTCTCCGCCGTGCGTTCACTCCCCGAGAAAGAGCGCGTCCCTCGCGCCCTTTCACTCGCACATACAGCGTTCGGCGGCGCGCGGCCACGATTTCATCTCCATTGACGTCATACGGAACCTCACGGCGACGGCGACGGCGACGCCGACGGCGACGGCGACGCCGACGGCAGAAATCTGCTTTTGAGTGTCCATATAATTGCTATCGCAATAAAAACTTCTGGAGTGGAGATGCCGCGCCGCGGCTGACGCCGGACACCGCCATATTGCTCCGGGCAGAAAACGCAGCTGCGCCGCTTGGGCCCTTGCGGTAGTTCGGCAGTTGCGGCATTTATAGTGCTTAGTTACTGTCTGCTGAGCGGTAGTTCTGCGTTTGTAAGGGAACATCCAAGCTCTGCTGAACGGGATGGTGAACGCCTGCGTCGCACGAATCGTGCGAAGCAAAATTCAGGAGTAACGTTTCACGTGTATATGTAGCGCGAAAAAGCCTTCAATCGCTCGACCATTGCGGTGCACTATCTCCGTCGAGGAGCGCTGTTGTACATGAAATCTACTTTTAATTGGCTAATATAGGCTGAAACAAGCTTTTTTCTGCATGTTTGTGCGACAGGTTCCCGAAAGAGAAAGCGCTGCGTGACGCATGGCAGCCCGCTGTTCGCAGAGATGGCTGGGCGCCTAAAGATTCGGATGTTCTTTGCTCGGTGCACTTTGAAGAGGGTTGTTTTGACAGGTCTGGTCGAACGACAAGGCTGCGACAGGGCAGCATTCCAACCATTTTTCTAGTGTTCTCCGCACATCTGCATAAAAAAAAACGAGTTCGTAAGAAATGCTTGCTGTTCGTATATATTTTCGGTGCGCTTGCATATGAGATTCCGCATGTCGAAAGGAATTATTTACTACTTATTTATATAAAATGATACAGCTCACAGACCTGGCGGACGTCGTAGCTGCGTCTCACAAGTTGACTGTTTATAAGCGTGGCACGCAACTGTTTCGCATCAAAACAAGAAAATAACTGACCTAACTGGCAAATAAAGAGTATTGCCAGTCACATATCGTGTCTGTAACAACAGGATATGTGCCTGGAGCAACAACAGTTCTTGTGCAGCCATAGGTATCCTATCTCGGCGTAATTTAACTTAGGCTGGATCGCGAATATTACGGTTTTCGGAGATCAAGTTGCTGTTGCATGCCGTCGTGTAAAGCTCTATACAAATCAGAGTTCGTACAAATTCGTCTATTTCGGACTCACGATCTTTACAATATTTAAAAGTCATTATTCGTAGTTACTGAACCGTGCGTATTAAGAAGTGACATTATCAGCATGCCTTTAATTTTGGGCATTAGTGGTGGTGGTGGTAACATTTATTTAGGTCCTGAAGAATCTTCACCCCGTTTTTATAGGGGCAAGACTGCGGGCCGCTCCCACGTTGGGACGGGAAGGCCAAGCCTCACTGCCGCATCGTGGGCCTTCTGGACAGCCCGGAGTTGATTAATCCATTCGTGGCTCTTGACCAATGAATAAAATGCGTCCGCCATCAATACGTGGTCCGTGGGGTGCTGTAAAGAGGGGCACTCCCAGAGCATGTGTTTGAAATCGCTAACTCCGCCGCAGTCGGGACAAAGAGGGGAGACCTCCGTGTACCTACTGATGATGGAGAGTGTGGGATACGAGTTCGTTTGTATTAGCCTGAGGGTCACGGCTTGAGGCCTCGTGAGATTTCGATGTGGCAGGGGGAAAGCCCTACGACTCATCTGATAGTGGCTAGTGATCTCGTTGAAGGTGGAGAGAATGTCCCTGAAACGGGGGGGTTCTGCCTCCGAAAAGGTCGGACCAAGCCCGTCGCCGGTCCCACCCGGCACACCGGCCTCCCAGTGCCCGGCGCGGCCGGAAAGACCTCGCGCCCGGGCATGGGCCAACTCATTAACGTTGGCAAGCCCCCCTAGTTCTGCGCCCTCGTGCGCCGGGAACCATGTAATGACGTGATGAGTAAACACCTTACCCTCAAGTGCCCTACCAACCTCTTCACAAACTGCCCCAGTCGAGAAAGCTCGAAGGGCTGATCTCGAGTCCGTATAAATATCTTCCCTGTCCGACCGAAGGAGCGCCAGCGCAATGGCCAGCTGCTCCGCCTTGCAAGCCGATGACGTCCTGATTGACGCGGCCGATAACACTCGACCCTTCATGTCCACGACGTTAGCAACAAAATGGCTGGAGTCGCCTTCGTATTGGGCAGCATCTACAAAACATGACTCTGCCTCGTGCGCATGTGCGTACCGCAAAAGCGCAGAGGCGCGAGCCGTCCTCCTGCCAGTGTTGAAAGTCGGATGCACGTTCCTCGGAATTGGGGAGACCTTAATAGCCTGCCTCACACTATCCGAAAGCTGAACGTTCCTATCCCTTAACGTCTTCGGATTGATCCCGACCTTAGCCAGGATCCCTCTTCCCGCCTCTGTAGACAAGAGTCTAGCAGTTTGTGCGGATTGCTGCGCTTCGATAACTTCCTCTAATGTGTTGTGGACGCCTAGGCTTGCTAGGTTTTCTGTGCTTGTGCGCATTGGGAGTCCTAGGACTCTCTTAATACTTTTCCTGATGAGCGTGTTCAACTTGTTCATTTCGTGTTTCTGCCATCTGTGCATCGGAGTGACATAATTCACATGGCTCATGAGAAACGCGTGGAAAAGCCTGAGGAGATTATCTTCCTTAAGGCCTCCTTTTCTGTTAGAAACCCTTGCAATGAGTGTGATTACTCCTTCAGCATGTCCTCTAAGCTTATCTTTAGTACGCCCGTGCTGACCGTTAGCTTCAATGATCATGCCTAGCACCCGGAGAGAACGAACCCTTGGGATATCGCTGCCGGACGACGTTCGCACGCCAATATCAATCTCCTCTGGAGGCCTCCACCCTCTAGGCTTGGGTCCTCTTCTAGTGGGACGATATAGAAGTAACTCCGATTTGGAAGGCGATAGCCGGAGACCCATCCGATTGACGTGTTTTTCTACGCAATGCACCGCCTCTTGCAGTGCGTCTTCAACGTGGCCTTCTGACCCGCCAGAGCACCAGAGGGCGATGTCGTCCGCATAGATTGCGGAGCCAATACCCTCCATCTGGTCAAGCTCGTTCGCCAAGCCCTGCATCGCTATGTTAAATAAGAGCGGCGAGACAACCGACCCCTGTGGAGTACCCCTTTTTCCTAGATCATAAGCCTCCGATTTCAGGTCACCCAATTTGATTGTGGCCCTCCTATCTCCGAGAAAAGAGTGCACGAATCTGTAAAATCTTTCCCCTAAGTCAAGGCGGGAGATAGAGTCTAGAATATGTTTATGCGACACGTTGTCAAAGGCCTTTTCCAGATCGAGACCGAGAATGGCCCTCGTGTCCCTGGTGTCTTTATCTAATATATCGTGCTTGATGAGTAGCATGACGTCCTGCGCGGAGAGGTGAGGCCTGAAGCCTATCATGTTGTTGGGAAAGAGACCCTCCTCCTCAATGTGTTTAGAGATCCGATCATTTATCACATGCTCCACCACCTTGCCCAAACAAGACGTGAGGGAGATGGGCCTGAGGTTCTCAATTCCGGGGCTGCGCCCAGGCTTGGGAATGAGAACCACGGATGCAACCTTCCACTCATCTGGAAATACACCCGATTCCCAAATGCGGTTGATCTCTTCCGTTATGACCTTAATCGACCTGTCATCTAAATTGCGCAGCATTCTGTTGGTTACGCCATCCGGTCCCGGGGCTGACCTGCCATTGAGTTTCTGCAGTGTTTCGCGAACGTCCGCCTCCTGAAACGGCCTGTCTAGGCTCTCTGCCGATTTGCCCTCATATCGTGGACATTCCTGCCCTGTGGGCCCAGCCTTGTCCGCCAGGGGAAGATACCTCCGTGCCAAGTGCGTGGCGATTTCGTCATCCCCATGCTGCTGCCTTTCCGCATGAAGAATTTTATCCACCACCCGATTCTGATTGCTTTTGGTCTTATCCTCGTGGAGCAGGTACTTTAGTAGGTGAATTTTTTTTGTTTTTGCGCAGCCAAAAATATGTTTGTTTTGATGTGTTTGCATTTTATGTATGCCTGTTTGGTATTGTTTTTCTATAGTATACAGTGTGATGCACCAGGTAGTTATGCAATATTTTATTCATTTTTTCCACCATGTTGCTTTATGCTTATTTTTATCAAAATAGCCAGGACATAATAAAAATTTATTTACCACTTTACTGATTTCACCTTGTACTTCGTGTCACTTCGGTAATGTGGCAAGCTGATGCGCATGAAACGCGTTACAGCTTCAGCCCACGTATTCTTGCGTTAACAACTGCCTTGTGCATTTGTCCTTAGCCCGACATGACAAAGATTACTGGGGATTCCTGATGATAGAACTAGGCGACATGAAAGCCCTAGCGTCGCTAACTCAATGATACGACGGCCGTTTTCCACTTCTTTTACGGAGTCTTCGTCACTTTATTTCGTCACAATTCTTTCAGCAAAAAGTCACTCTAAATTTGCCTAATTCACCTCTCTGTGCACGCTTTATCGCCTCAGTTCAATCGCGTAATCACTTTTAGAATGTTAAATGTGACTTTCCCATCATCATCAACTAGCCCAGCACCGCGTGTTCTTCCCATCATTACCTTTCGTTGAACTCCTATCACCCAGCTAAACCCCTTTAATCCACGATTATTTACTCCTAATTCAACATTATTACAGTCTCAACACACTTCATTCACCTATCTATATTCATTATTACTGCAGTTCACATGCTTAATTAATATTGTATACTTAATAGTGGTATTGCGCGCGCTATCACCTCTTATCCTAAGAGGATCATTTCGTGTCAACAGCACGGTTTTGAAATGGCCTTGAGACGGACACCCCACCATGAGGTATGCATAAGGCTGTCGCATTAAAAAAAACATCTGCGCTAAATAAATCATAGTAATTCTCCCGCGTTCATCATAAAACGCCACCACGAAATCGCACTGGTTACGCTACCAGGGCGCAAGCAGCGCTCGTTCTTGCCTGGAGCACGATGGCCGCCAACCAGTTTTCCAGGCTTCAGCCGGTCGCATGGGCGCGCATAGGGGATCTCCACTCCAGAAGTTTTTTTATAACCTCCTTGGTTGCAGCCCAAGGAGACCCTGTTCGACCTTCCGCTCTTTGCACTGCCCGTTTCCTGATCGATGATATCCTGCACCTTATACAATTAGTTGTGCTGTCCCCATGCGCTCGTCAGCTTATTTCAGGGTGGGATTTTCTCTCTTCTGCTTCCGCGGCTATTTGTTGTGGCCAACGCGTCGTCCATCTTACGGACACCGACTACTAACTTGGGGAAGACAGGTACACGCCGTTTCGCCTGATCGCTGTGGAAGATACCGAACTGCCTCCCGGCCGACAGCGCATTATTACCATTATGTCGACCGATATCGACCATGGTGACGTCTTGGTCTTGCCCTCTTCCCGTTGCCTTCAAATAGGCATCGCTTTTGCGCCAGGTGTGGTTCGATTTTACAATGGCTCGGCGCTTGTCACCGCCACGAACGCGCCATCGGAGAAAATCCTTCTTCCGCAAAGCACCACAGTGGCTTGCGCGGCCGACCCAGGGCCTGTATGCGTCGTGCCCCTTGCAACTGTGTCTTCCACGAACCCTTCAAGTTGTGCTACTGCTTCTCCCTCCGCCTTTACTGCAGCCATCAGCAGTGACTTGCCACCTTCACAGACGCAGCAGCTGCTTGCTTTGTTGAACAAACACGCAAATTCTTTTGATGTCCATTCGTCGACTCTGGGCCAAACCACAGCTGCAGCGCATCGCGTTCAGACAGACGACGCGTCCACAGTGTGCCGACGCCCGTACCGCGTGTCCCTAACCGAGCGGAAAATCAGAAGAAAATGTCGCGGACATGCTACAACAGAAGGTCATCCGGCCCTCAGCTAGCCCTTGGTGATCTCCGCTTGTTTTGGTGCAAAAAAAAGGCGGTTCCGTGCGCTTTTGCGTCGATTACCGGGCCCTCAATAAGATCACTCGAAAGGACGTATACCCTATGCCTCGCGTTGACGACGCCCTTGATTCACTACAAGGTGCAGAATACTTTTCAAGCCTCGATCTGCGTTCCGGCTATTGGCAAATTCCCATGCACGAAGACGATAAAGAAAAAACAGCGTTTTCCAGCCCTGATGGACTTTACGAATTCAACGTCATGCCTTTCGGGCTATGCAATGCACCTGCGACTTTTGAACGCATGATTGATACTGTGCTGCGTGGCCTGAAATGGAAAACTCGCCTGTGCTACCTGGATGACATTGTCGTCTTTTCATCCACATTTCCTCAGCACCTGCAACGCTTAGATGAAGTTCTGACGTGCCTTGCTGACGCTGGTCTTCAGCTCAACACGAAGAAATTCCATTTCGCCAGCAAAAGGCATTAAGGTCCTGGGGCATGTCATGAGCAAGGAGGGCATACGTCCTGACCCTGACAAGATTGCGGCGGTCCTTCGCTTCCCTCGCCCAGAAAAGCCTAAAGACTTGCGAAGCTTCCTTGGCCTCGCTTCTTATTTCCGTCGCTTTATACTGAACTTTTCCTCCATCGCTGCGCCACTACACAAACTACTTGCTTCCGGTGTACCCTTTCACTGCTCTCAACATTGTGAAGCAGCCTTTGGCATGTTGAAGGGCGCCCTCACGTCTGAACCTGTGCTTTAGCATTTTGATGAGACTGCACCGACTCTCTTGCACACAGACGCCAGCGGCTACGGCATCGGTGCCATTCTTCTGCAACGCAGCAACTCTTCGCACGAGAGAGTTGTTGCATACGCCAGCCGCGTACTCACCGATGCCGAGAAGAACTATACAATAACTGAGCAGGAGTGCCTGGCGGTTGTTTGGTCCGTACAGAAGTTTCGTCCCTATTTGCACGGGCGTCATTTTACAATTGTTACGGACCACCACGCATGCTGGCTCTCCACTCTCAATAACTTGACTGGACAGCTGGGTCGCAGGGTTCTCCGCCTGCAAGAATATGACTTTGACATTATTCATAAGTCAGGCAAAAAACACAAAGATGCTGACGCTCTTTCTCGTTGCCCGCTTCCTGCGCACCCACTTGACATCTCGGCAACTGCGTCGCAAAGCAGCTCTTCGGATGTCGCTTCTGCGCCGGTTTGCTCTCTAGCCACAATAGACCGCCTTTCTTCGGACGACGATCAAACATTTGCATTTCGCCAAACGGGCTGACCCATATTGTCGGCGTATGATAGACCACCTCTCTGGCGCTTCTCGCCCACCTAACGCGCGGCTTCGACGCCAACTCGCACAATTCAAGCTGGACAATCACGTGCTGTATCGGCGCATTTACCACCTTGACGGTCAACGCTGGGTGCCCGTTCTACCGCGCTCTCTTCGAGCCCATGTCCTCAGAGCATTCCACAATGACATGACTGCTGGCCATCTCGGTTTCCACAAAACCTACGATCGCATTCGAAGCCGTTACTATTGGCCTGGCCTTTCTACTAGTGTGGCGAGATACGTCGGTTCCTGTTCTCCGTGTCAGTGTCGCAAACTCCCAACCTCTGCTCCTGCCGGCGAATTACTGCCTATTCCATGTCCTGCCGCCCCATTTGAGGTTGTTGGTATCGACCTTTACAGGCCCCTTCATGTTACTGCAGCTGGAAATCGGTGGATAGTGACCGCTATCGACCACTTGACGCTCTACGCTGAGACAACATCAGTGATCACTGGCTCAGCTTCGGAGGTTGCCGACTTCGTCCTTTAAGCTATAATGCTGCGCCATGGGGCTCCTCGAGTACTGCTAAGCGACCGTGGAAAGGTCTTTCTCTCGCAACATTTAAACGAAGTCCTGCGCGCCTCTGGTACCACCCATAAAACAGCTTCAAGTTACCATCCACTGACTAACGGTTGACAGAGCGATTTCATCGCACGCTTGCCGACATGATCGCCGTATATATTCAGCCTTATCACAAGAATTGGGACAAGCTTCTAGCGTTCGTCACTTTCGCCTACAACACGGCCGTTCAGCGTACCACCGGCTACTCGCCATTTTACTTAGTTTACGGACGGTCGCCTACTTCCCTTCTAGACGTTTCTTTCTTCGATGCTCCTGTCAACCCATCTGCACCGTCTAGCGAAGAATTCGTTTCACGATTCGCGCAGTGTCGCCAGCGTGCTCGCGTCAACACAGCGGCCAGGCAACACGACCGGAAGATCATGTACGACACCCTCAATCGTGTTGTGTCCTTCCGACCTGGTGACGAAATACTTCTATCGACGCCCCTTCGCACGCCTGGTTTGTGCGACAAGTTCCAGCCGCGTTTCATCGGGCCCTACATCGTCCTGGAGCAGACATCTCCCGTCAATTATCGCGTGACTCCTGTTGTCCCCACCACAGACCACCGTTGTCGCAGCACCGAGGTCGTTCATGTCTCCCGCATGAAACCCTTCACGCGGCGTTCTTCGTGCCCTTGACTTGCGGCCAGGATGGCCGCTTCCACGTGGGGGGAAAATTAGCATGGGCATTTATTACGCCTGCTTAATCTGTATTATT